>NC_045806.1:37450915-37685909 GCF_009873245.2 Balaenoptera musculus | reverse complement strand
GATTCTCAACCACTGCGCCACAAGGGAAGCCCATGTTTGTAGATTTTTTGATGATGGACATTCTGACCAGTGTGAGGTGATACCTCATTGTAGTTTCGATTTGCATTTCTCTAATTGTTAGTGATGTTGAGCATCCTTTCATGCGTTTGTTGGCAATCTGTATATCTTCTTTGGAGAAATGTCTGTTTAGGTCTTTGGCCCATTTTTGGATTGGATTGTTTGGTTTTTTGATATTGAGATGCATGAGCTGCTTGTATATTTTGGAGATCAATCCTTTTTCAGTTGCTTCATTTGCAAATATTTTCTCCCATCCTGAGGGTTTTTTTTTTTCATCCTGTTTATGGTTTCCTTTGCTGTGCAGAAGCTTTGAAGTTTCATTAGGTCCCATTTGTTTATGTTTGTTTTATTTCCATTTCTCTAGGAGGTGGGTCAAAAAGGATCTTTTTGTAATTTATGTCATAGAGTGTTCTGCCTATGTTTTCCTCTAAGAGTTTTATAGTGTCTGTCTTTACATTTAGGCCTTTAATCCATTTTGAGTTTATTTTTGTGTATGGTGTTATGGAGTATTCTAATTTCATTCTTTTACATGTAGCTGTCCAGTTTTCCCAGCACCACTTATTAAGGAGGCTGTCTTTTCTCCATTGTATATTCTTGCCTCCTTTATCAGAAATAAGGAGACCATATGTGCGTGGGTTCATCTCTGGGCTTTCTATCCTTTTCCATTGACCTATATTTCTGTTTTTGTGCCAGTACCATACTCTCTTGATTACTGTAGCTTTGTAGTATAGCCTGAAGTCTGGGAGCCTCATCCCTCCAGCTCCGTTTTTCTTTCTCAAGATTGCTCTGGCTATCGGGGTCTTTTGTGTATCCATACAAATTGTGAAATTTTTCGTTCAACTTCTGTGAATAATGCCATTGGCAGTTTGATAGGGATTGCGTTGAATCTGTAGAATGCTTTGGGTAGTATAGTCATTTTCATAATGTTGATTCTTCCAATCCAAGAACATGGTATATCTTTCCATCTGTTTGTGTCATCTTTTATGTCTTTCATCAGTGTTTTCTGCATACAGGTCTTTTTGTCTCCTTAGGTAGGTTTATTCCTAGGTATTTTATTCTTTTTGTTGCAGTGGTAAATGGGAGTGTTTCCTTAATTTCTCTTTCAGATTTTTCATCACTACTGTATAGGAATGCAAGAGATTTCTGTGCATTAATTTTGTGTCCTGCTACTTTACGAAATTCATTGATTAGCTCTAGTAGTTTTCTGGTAGCATCTTTAGGTTCCTCTATATATACTATCATGTCATCTGCAAACAGTGACAGCTTTACTTCTTCTTTTCTGATTTGGATTCCTTTTATTTCTTTTTCTTCTCTGATTGCTGTGGCTAAAACTTCCAAAACTGTGTTGAATAATAGTGGTGAGAGTGGACAACCTTGTCTTGTTCCTGATCGTAGAGGAAATGGTTTTAATTTTTCACCATTGAGAACGATGTTGGCTGTGGGTTTGTCATATATGGTCTTTATTATTTTGAGGTAAGTTCCCTCTATGCCTACTTTTTGGAGGGTTTTTTATCATAAATGGATGTTGAATTTTGTCGAAAACTTTCTCTGCATCTATTGAGATGATCATATGGTTTTTCTCATTCAGTTTTCTAATATGGTTTATCACATTGATTGATTTGTGTACATTGAAGAATCCTTGCGTTCCTGGGATAAACCCCACTTGATCATGGTGTATGATCCCTTTAATGTGCTGGTGGATTCTGTTTGCTAGCATTTTGTTGAGGATTTTTGCGTCTATGTTCATCAGTGTTATTGGCCTGTAGTTTTCTTTCTTTGTGACATCTTTGTCTGGTTTTTGTATCAGGGTGATGGTGGCCTTCTAGAATGAGTTTGGGAGTGTTCCTCCCTCTGCTATATTTTGGAAGAGTTTGAGAAGTATAGGTGTTAGCTCTTCTCTAAATGTTTGAAAGAATTCTCCTGTGAAGCCATCTGGTCCTGGGCTTTTGTTTTTTGGAAGATATTTATTCACTCTCTTAGTTTCAGTTCTTGTGCTTGGTGTTCATATTTTCTATGTCTTCCTGGTTCCATATTGGAAGGTTATACCTTTCTAAGAATTTGTCCATTTCTTCCAGGTTTTCCATTTTATAGGCATATAGTTGCTTGTAGTAATCTCTCATGATCCTTTTTATTTCTGCAGTGTTGGCTGTTACTTCTCCATTTCATTTCTAATTCTGTTTATTTGAGTCTTCTTCCTTTTTTTCCTGATGAGTCTGGCTAATGGTTTATCATTTTTGTTTATCTTCTCAGAGAACCAGCCTTTAGTTTTATTGATCTTTGCTATTGTTTCCTTCATTTCTCTTTCATTTATTTCTGATCTGATCTTTATGATTTCTTTCCTTCTTCTAACTTTGGGGTTTTTTGGTTCTTCTTTCTCTAATTGCTTTAGGTGTAACATTAGTTTGTCTATTTGAGATGTTTCTTGTTTCTTGAGGTAGGATTGTACTGCTATAAACTTCCCTCATATAACTGCTTTTTCTGCATCTCATAGGTTTTGGGTCATTGTGTTTTCATTGTCACTTGTTTCTAGGTATTTTTTATTTTCCCTTTGATTCTTCAGTGATCTCTTGGTTATTTAGTAGTGTGTTGTTTAACCTCCATGTCTTTGTGTTTTCTACAGATTTTTTCCTGTAATTGATATCTAGTCTTATAGCATTGTGATCCGATAAGATACTTGATACGATTTCAATTTTCTTAAATTTACAAAGGCTTGATTTGTGACCTAAGATATGATCTATCCTGGAGAATGTTCCATGAGCACTTGAGAAGAAAGTGTATTCCGTTGATTTTGGATGGAATGTCCTATAAATATCAGTTAAGTCCATCTTGTTTAATTTATCATTTAAAGTTTGTGGTTCCTTATTTATTTTCATTTTGGAGGATCTGTCCATTGGTGAAAGTGGGTTGTTAAAGTCCCCTACTATGATTGTGTTACTGTTGATTTTCCCTTTTATGGCTGTTAGCATTTGCCTTATGTATTGACATGCTCCTATGCTGGGTGCATAAATATTTACAATTGTTATGTCTTCTTGGATTGATCCCTTGATCATTATGCAGTGTCCTTCTTTGTCTCTTATAATAGTCTTTATTTTAAAGTCTATTTTGTTTGGTATGAGAATTGCTACTCCAGCTTTCTTTTGATTTCCATTTCCATGGAATATCTTTTTCCATCCCCTCACTTTCAGTCTCTATGTGTACCTAGGTCTGAAGTGGGCCTCCTGTAGACAGCATATATATGGGTCTTGTTTTTTTATCCATTCAGCCAGTCTGTGTCTTTTGGTTGGAGCATTTAATCCATTTACATTTAAGGTGATTATCAATATGTATGTTCCTATTATAATTTTCTTAATTGTTTTGTGTTTGTTATTGTAGGTCTTTCCCCTCTCTTGTGTTTCCTGCCTAGAGAAGTTCCTTTAGCATTTGTTGTAAAGCTGGTTTGGTGGTGCTCAATTCTCTTAGCTTTTGCTTGTCTGTAAAGGTTTTAATTTCTCCGTCAGATCTGCATGAGATCCTTGCTGGGTAGAGTAATCTTGGTTGTAGGTTTTTCCCTTTCATCACTTTAAATATGTCCTGCCACTCCCTTCTGGCTTGCAGAGGTTTTGCTGAAAGATCAGCTGTTAACCTTATGGGGATTCCCTTGTATTTTATTCATTGTTTTTCCCTTGCTGCTTTTAATATTTTTTCTTTGTATTTAATTTTTCATAGTTTGATTAATATGTGTCTTGGCATGTTTCTCCTTGGATTTATCCTGTATGGGACTCTCTGTGCTTCTTGGACTTGATTGAGTATATCCTTTCCCATGTTTGGGAAGTTTTCAACTCAAATATTTTCTCAGTCCCTTTTTTTTTCTCTTCTTCTTATGGAACCCCTATATTTTGAATTTTGGTGCATTTAATGTTGTCCCAGAGGTCTCTGAGACTGTCCTCAATTCTTTTCATTCTTTTTTCTTTATTGTGCTCTGTGGTAGTTATTTCCATTAATTTATCTTCCTCGTCACTTATCCTTTCTTCTGCCTCAGTTATTCTGCTATTTATTCCTTCTAGAGAATTTTTAATTTCGTTTATTATGCCGTTCATCATTGGATGTTTGCTCTTTAGTTCTTCTAGGTGCTGGTTAAACGTTTCTTGTATTTTCTCCATTCTATTTCCAAGAGTTTGGATTATCTTTACTGTCATTACTCTGAATTCTTTACAGGTAGACTGCCTATTTCCTCTTCATTTGTTTGGTCTGGTGAGTTTTTACCTTGCTCCTTCATCTGCTGTGTGTTTCTCTGTCTTCTCATTTTGCTTAACTTACTGTGTTTGCGGTTTCCTTTTTGCACGCTGCACATTCATATTTCCCATTATTTTTGGTGTCTGCCCCCAGTGGCCAATGAGTTGTGTAGGCTTCCTGGTGGAGGGGACTGGTGCCTGTGTTCTGGTGGATGAGGCTGGATCTTGTCTTTCTGGTGGGGAGGACCGCATCCGGTGGTGTGTTTTGGGTTGTCTGTGACCTTATTATGATTTTAGGCAGCCTCTCTGCTAATGGGTGAGGTTGTGTTCCTGTCTTGCTAGCTGTTTGGCATAGGGTGTCTAGCACTGGAGCTTGCTGGTCGTTGAATGGAGCTGGGTCTTAGCGTTGAGATGGAGATCTCTGGGAGAGCTTTTACCGTTTGATATTACGTGGAGCCAGGAAGTCTCTGGTGGACCAATGTCCTGAACTCAGCTCTCCCAACTGAGAGGCACAGGCCTGACACCTGGCTGGAGCACCAAGACCCTGTCAGCCACACAGCTCAGAAGAAAAGGGGGGGGGGGGAAAGCAAGAAAGATAAAAAATAATAGAATTATTAAAAAATAAAAAATAAAAAAGTATTAAAAATTAAAAAGTAATAAAAAAAGAGAGAGCAACCAATCCAAAAAACAAATCCACCAATGATAACAAGCGCTAAAAACTATACTAAAAACAAACAAACAAACAATAAAATGGACAGACAGAACCCTATGAGAAATGGTAAAAGCAAAGCTATACAGACAAAATCACACAAAGCCCACCACCTCAATTTTTGGATGATTCGTTGTCTATTCAGGTATTCCACAGACGCAGGGTACATCAAGTTGATTGTGGAGATTTAATCTGCTGCTCCTGAGGCTGCTGGGAGGAATTTCCCTTTCTCTTCTTCGTTCGCATAGCTCCCGGGGTTCAGCTTTGGATTTGGCCCCGCCTCTGCGTGTAGGTTGCCTGAGGGCGTCTGTTTCCCCACCCAGACAGGATGGGGTTAAAGTAGCAGCTGATTCGGGGGCTCTGGCTCACCCAGGCCGGGGGAGGGCAGGGTACCAGGTGCTGGGCAAGCCTGCGGTGGCAGAGGCCAGCATGATGCTGCAACAGCCTGAGGCATGCCATGTGTTCTTCCAGGGAAGTTGTCCCTGGAGCACGGGACCCTGGCAGTGGCGGACTGCACAGGCTCCCGGGAGGGCAGGTGTGGATAGTGACCTGTGCTTGCACACAGGCTTCTTGGTGGCGGCAGCAGCAGCCTTAGCATTTCATGCCCATCTCTGGTGTCCGCACTGATAGTCGCGCCTCGCGCCCGTCTCTGGAGCTTGTTTAGGCGGTGCTCTGAATCCACTCTCCTCGCGCGCCCCGAAACAATGGTATCTTGCCTCTTAGGCAGGTCCAGACCTTTCCCGGACTCCCTCCCAGCTAGCCGTGGCACACTAGCCCCCTTCAGGCTGTGTTCACACAGCCAACCCCAGTCCTCTCCCTGGGATATGACCTCTGAAGCCCGAGCCTCAGCTCCCAGCCCCCACCCACCCCAGCGGGTGAGCAGACAAGCCTCTTGGGCTGGTGAGTGCTGGTTGGCACCAATCCTCTGTGTGGTAATCTCTCCACTTTGCCCTCCGCACCCCTGTTGCTGCGCTCTCCTCCGTGGTGCCTTAGCTTCCTCCCCCACCACCCCCCGTCTCCGCCAAAGGGGCTCCCTAGTGTGTGGAAACTTTTCCTCCTTCACAGCTCCCTCCCAGAGGTGCAGGTCCCATCCCTATTCCTTTGTCTCTGTTTTTTCTTGTTTCTTTTGCCCTACCCAGGTACGTGGGGAGTTTCTTGCCTTTTGGGAAGTCTGAGGTCTTCTGCCAGTGTTCAGTAGGTGTTCTGTAGGAGTTGTTCCACACGTAGATGTATTTCTGATGTATTTGTGGGGAGGAAAGTCATCTCCACATCTTACTCCTCCCCCGTCTTGAAGGTCTCCCCAAACTCTACTTTTTGGAAGTGAGTCAGTAAGGCTAAGCCATGCTCAGTGATGGAGGGAGAGTAAAGTATAAGAAGAACTAATCACCTCCCAAAGTGAAGAGCATCTACAGAATAATATTTGGAACTCCTCTGTAAGGATGATTTGTCTCTTCTCCACCACTTATTTATTTATTCAATTACTTATTTATATCAGTAAAGACAGATATATTTTCTCTTTATTTTTCTAAAATTAAAGTATAGTTGATTTACCATGTTGTGTTAATTTTTGCTGTACAGCAAAGTGACTCAGTTATACACATATATATGTTCTTTTTTATATTCTTTTCCATTATGGTTTATCATAGGATATTGAATATAGTTCCCTGTGCTATACAGTAGGACCTTGTTATTTATCCATCTTACATGTAATAGTTTGCATCTACTAACTCCAAGCTCCCAGTCCATCGCTCCCCCATTCCCCCTCCCACACATATATTTATTTTGTAGCTTGTGTTATAATCCAAAACTAGATTATTTATATTGTTTCTCATTGTCCCAGCTCTGGCCATTGGAAACTCTTCCAGATTGATTCCTGTGCCCCTTTGACATGGCTTCACGCTTTCTGGTACTACTAGATGTTCCAGGTTCATTTTGTATTTCCCTGCCATAGCCCTAGAATCAGCTATTTCTACAAGTAGCTCTGGTTCTTTTTATTGAAAAATGGTCTTTAGAAACCAAGATGTGGGCTCTGGATTTGCTTGTTTCTCCTGGGGTATCATTGATTCTAGGCCCTCTCAGCAGAGCTAGAAAATACATGCATGTGTACCCACCCACATGTACACACATATCTATAATTTTTTTCTCTATCCATCTCTATCTGTATTATACTTAAACATGAGCTCATACTGCTGTCTCCAACTCCAATGCATTACTCCATGGATTATTCTAGTCTTCTTCTCTTGCATATTAGTTACTTCTCTCACCAACAGTGAGAAGCCTGACTTCCACCATACACTATTCATTTATTTATTGTTCAGCTCCAGTAGACATGTGAGGCAGTTTGAGAATTAACATATACCCTTGTGAGAAACAAGTTAACTAGAGTACAGTGCTTAGACACAGTTCCTTTTGTCTTTAACTTTACAGTTTTCAGTCAAAACACTGAAACAGATAATTTGAGTAGACTTATAACCATTAAAAAATGAATTCATGGGGCTTCCCTGGTGGCGCAGTGGTTGAGAATCTGCCTGCCAATGCAGGGGACATGGGTTCAAGCCCTGGTCTGGGAAAATCCCACATGCCGTGGAGCGACTAGGCCCGTGAGCCACAATTGCTGAGCCTGCACATCTGGAGCCTGTGCTCCGCGATGAAGAGTGGCTCCCACTTGCCGCAACTAGAGAAAGCCCTCGCACAGAAACGAAGACCCAACACAGCCATAAATAAATAAGTAAATAAATAAAATTTTTTTTAAAAAATGAATTCATAATTTAAAAGGGCCAGAAAGGAAAATCCCCAGGCAAAGAAGCCTCTACTGAACAATTCTCCTGAACATTTAAATGAAAGTTAACACCAGTTTTACATGATCTTTTCCTAAAAATAAAAGACGAGAGAGCATTTTCAGACTCATTTTATGAGGCCAGCACTACTGTGCTACCAAAACCAGCCTAGGATGATGCAAAAAAGTATCTTTAGACCAATGTTTCTCATAAACTTAGATGCAAAGCCTCAGCAAAACATTAGCAAGCCAAATGAACAATATATAAAAAGAGATATCATGACTAAATATGATTTATTCCAGGTATGCAAGGCTGAATCAACATTAAAAAATCAATGTATTCCATCATATCAACAGGGTAAGGAATAATCATGTCAATTGACACAGAAAAGCATTTGAAAAACTCCAACACCCATTCATGACAAAAACTCTCAGCAGTTTAGTAATAGAGAGGAATTGCCTTAACTTGATAAAGAGCATCTACAAAAAACCTATAGCTAAATCCTGCTTAATGGTGAATGACTCACTGCTTTTTCCCTAGTATGAAGAAAAAGGTAAGCATGTCCACTTTTACCGCTATTACTCAACATAGTACTGAGAATTCTAGTCACTGCAATAAGGCAAGAAAATAAATAAAAGACATACAGATTGAAAGGAAGAAAAACTGTCTCTGCAGAAGACATGATTTTCTATGCAGAAATCCAAAGAAATCTACCAGAACAAACAAACAAACAAACAAAACAGAACTCCTAGAACTAATAAGTGACTTGGTCAGGGTTGCAGGATACAATATTGACACACAAACATCAAAGGCATTTCCATATATGCACAATGAACATTAGGAAACCAAAATTAAAAATATAATACCATTTACAATCTCTTAAAGAAAATGAAATTCTTAGGTATACGTTTAACAAAATGTATAGGATCTATATGTTGAAAATTACAAGATGCTGATGAAAGAAATCCAGTAAGACCTAAATAAATGGAGAGATACACCATGTTCTAGGATTAGAAGACTCAACGTAGTTAAGATGTCAACTCTCCCTTAAACTGATCTATAGGTTTAATGCAATGCCTATCAAAATTCCAGCAAACTTTGATGTAGACATAGACAAGCTTATTCCAAAATTTATATGGAAGATAACCAAGCCCTAGACTAGCTAAAACAATCCGGACAGAGAAAAACAAAGTAAGCAATTGAATATCCATAGGCAAAGAAAAACAATGAACCTTGACATAAATCTCATATCTTCTACAAAAATTAACTCAAACTGGATCATGGGCTTAAATGTAAAATGTAAATCTATGAAACTTTTAGAAAATACATAGGATAAATCATAGGGCTCTGAGGGTAGACAAAGAGGTCTTATACTTGACATCATAAGCGCACAGTTGATGCAAGGAAAAATTGATAAATTGGACCTCATCAAAACAAAAAGGTTTTGCTCTACAAAAGCACATGTGAAGAGTATGAAAAGACAAGCTATGGACTGAGAGAAAAGATTTGCAAAAAACTACATATCTAACAAAGGACTAGTATCTAGAATATATAAAGAACTCTCAAAACTCAACAATAAAAACAGCCAAAAAATCTGATTAGAAAATGGGCAAAAGACACGAAGAGACATTTCACTACAGATGGCAAGTAAACACATAGATGTTCCACATCATTAACCATCAATGAAAATCAATACCAAACTAACCAAATTATCCAAGTGCAAATTGATAGTACAGTGTGATATCACTGCATACCTATCAGAATGGCTAAAATAAAAAATAGAGACAACACCAAATCCTAGCAAGAATAAGAAGAAACTGGATCCCTCATACATTGCTGAGGGGAATATAAAATGTTACAACCTGCAAAACTATTTGGCAGTTTCTTATAAAGCTAAACATGCAATTAATATAAGAGACAGCAATTTCACTATTAGGCGTTTATCCCAGAAAAATTAAAATTTATGTTTACACAAAATCCTGTGCATAAATATTCATAGCAGCTTTAATCACAGTAGGCAAAAACTGGAATCAGCCTAGATGTCTTCCACGGGTGAATAATTAAACAACTTATGGTAAATGCATGCCATGGAATATTACTCAGTAATAAAAGGAAACCAACTTGATACATTCAACAACAGGGATGAATCTCCAGAGAATTAGAGTGAGTGGAAAAGGCAACACAGAGACATATGGTATGAATTCATTTATATGACATTCTGGAAATGACAAAGTTATAGAAATGGTGAACAGGTTAGTGGCTGCCAGACTTTAGCAATGAGGTAGAGAGTGGTAGCAGGAGATGTGGCTGCAGCTATAGAAGAGTAACTTTTGTGGATTCTTTGGTGATGTAACTATTCTGTATCTTGTCTACAGTGGTGGATGCACAAACTTACAGATGGAATTAACTTGTAAAGAACTAAATACATACACACACACACAAAAATGAATACAAGTAAAACTGGGGAAATCTGAATAAGGTTAATAGATTGTATTAATGTCAGTATTCTTGTGATATTTTGCTATAGTTTTGTAAAATGTTTCCATTGAGAAAAACTGGGTAAAGGGTAAAAGGGATCTCTCCGTATTATTTCTTACAACTACAGGTGGATTTATAATTATTTCAATAAAACTTTCAATTGAAAAGTCAGTTGACTATA
This sequence comes from Balaenoptera musculus, assembly GCF_009873245.2. Lineage (NCBI taxonomy): Eukaryota > Metazoa > Chordata > Mammalia > Artiodactyla > Balaenopteridae > Balaenoptera > Balaenoptera musculus. The sequence continues at coordinate 37,675,496 of NC_045806.1, read as the reverse complement.
TTTCTGGGCTTTCCCAGAGTCTGCCTCTAGGCTTTCCATTCTATTCCATTGATCTATCTGTCTATCCTTTTGCCAATATCACATTGTCTTGATTACTGTAGCTTTATGGTAAATTTTGAAATTTTTATAATATTCTTATATTTTTTAATTGTTCTTGCCTATTTACTCTTCCTGCTAAACTTTAAAGTAACTGCACCTATTTCCAAATATATGAATTTTGATTGGGATTGAGTTAAACCTTTAAATGATTTTGGTAAGAAATGTACTCTCTAAAGCATTTGATTTTCTCATTCAGCAATATGGTATGTTGCTGTATTTTTTTTCAAATATTTTCTCTTGTTCAGTCTTACTCAGAGAGATTCTGCATTTTCGTGGTAGAGCTGTGCCTTTTGGGTTTTATGATATTGATACTATTATTGATTTCATCTTTTAACTTCAATAGTATTTTCTGATATGTATGCAAGTGTATCTTTATCCTGACATTTTATGGAACTCTTTAATTCTAAAGGTTTTCAGTCGATTTTCTTAAGTGAAGCATCAATATATATCTGCAGATAATAGCTTTCCCCTGCCTTCTGGAAAGTTTTGTCTGTTACTTTGTGTATTTTATTTTGCTATCACATTGGTCAGGACTTTCACAAAACTGGAGCATAAGCCCACTAGCAAACTCTAGGAGACAGTCTAGAATAGACAGCTCACAAGTAACTCACCTTCAGCATCAGAGGTATGAAGGAACTGGTGTAGTTACACTCCAACTCCTGTCAATCATTGGTTGAGGCCTATCTCTAGCAGGTGATATGGGTGAGGGAAGACTCCAGGGCACTTCAAGCCTGTCCCAAAGATGGACAAAGCAGGCTCTGAAGACCAGAGAACTTTCCTGGGCAAAGGAATTCAGGTGCTGATAGTTGCAAATTCAGCACTAAAATGCTTTGACGGAATGTGAGTATTCCGTCACATCAAGGCATCAACAACATCTATTTGAGAAGCCGTCTTTTCTCACTCTCCTACACTCCTCTCACAAATTCTCACTGCCATCCTCCCATTGGTCCTGAGGTCATTGTGGTTAGACACACACACACACACACACACACGCACATGTAAGGGAGAGATGTTATTCTCAGAAATTCAAGAGCATCTGACTCTTACCTGAGTTTCCAAGGCAAGGTCATCATTGCCATTCCCATTGACGATGAATCTTAGGCTACATGACTTCCCGTAAACCATTTTATTTGAGCAAAGCATACAAGCAAAAGAGAATGTTTCCACAAGAAAGAGGCTGGGAGTCAGCAAGAGTGAGAATGATCTGGAGCAAAACCTTTGGAAAGTGTGGGTTTTAGTCTTGCCTGCCTCAGAGAGGCCAATGACCTGCAGGTTCTCCAGGTGACTGGCTCTGGGAGTAGCAGCTTCAGAGAATTATGAATGTCTCCTCCCAACCTGGACCTCAGAGACTGCTTATCTCTCAGGTCCTTGAGAAGCAATAGAATGAAGATGAAGATTTCTTTGATTTCTTCTCTTCCAACTCTTTTAGATTCTTACCCTGTAATAATCACTAAAATCAAAATAAAACTTCCTGCTCTTTAAATGGATGATGTTTATTTAGTAGGTTTTGTTAATCTCCTATCTCTCAAATTCTGATGTCCTTATCAATGTACTTCCTAATCATAACATTCATTTAAATAATCTCTTGTCTTTGTGAAGGATTCCTCTCATCTGCAGTCTTTATCAGGATGTCCTTTAAATCAGAATCCACTTAATAAAATGTGTAGTGCCATGTTAGCTTGGAAAGTTTTAGATGGTCCATATTATAGTGTATGGTGTTGAAAAAAGAGGCCTGAAGAAGGGAATTTTAAAGAAGGAAAACATTTACTATTAGATCAGCAGTCACTTAGAATTGTATTCATCACTATTGCTATTGTAATTTTAAGCTAATATTTGTTTAACATAATGGGAATAAAATTATATTGAGCATATGAATGTAGCTAGGATTTAGAGCGGCAGGAATTTGTTAATAAGTATAAATAACAGAAAGATAGACAACAAGGTGTGAATCCTCAAGTAATAAAATACCTCTTCAGATATTTTTTATTAAAGCCAAATGTACTTTGCTTTCCAATTTAAGAATAAAATCCTTTTGAAAGCAAAAAGCACATCTTTTGAATTGGTAACAATGGATGGCCAGGATGTTAGAACCTGGTGATGAAATTTAATTAGCCACTGCAGAAATTACCACTGCTGTTGTCCTTTGAAACTGGAACACTGAGTATAGCCAATTTCATTACCAAAGTCCTCTGAAGAGAGAAAACAAACCTTCTGGTAGACTTCACTTCCTTTTCTCCTTCAAACTCCTTATAGCTAATACAACACAGGGCTCAAAGACGTAACTGTAAATACTGTTTATCACAGATGAAAGGTGAAGCTTTAATTCAGACTCATTAGAATTTGAGTAAAATTACTATCATAAAATCACCATTTAATTTTGACTTTAATTTCTCAGCTTCCATCTTTGCCTTATTTATAGTTATCCATTCCGATAAGCAAGTTGAGTATAAATGGCACATTGATGTATATACCTGTACACAGATGGGGTAACTCAGGAAAGGTGAGAATTTTAATTTAAAAAGCTGCATTTCTACTGGTGGTTTTTATCACTGGTATTGAAATTTAGAAGAGTGTGGCAAAGAAAGATTTCTTTTAAATCAACAGCTGCTTTGAAAAAAATTATTTTTAGAATTCAGCAGGTGGTACAGAGATCATACAAAGGAATGGGAACTGAATTATAAGTTGATGTGACCAATTTTTGTATTAGTTTCTTTATTTTCATTGCTAGGGTGGTTGTGGAATTTGTTATAAGTTAAGGGTCTACTTAAGGATAAGAATTTCTGTACTTGCCTAGCGCTGGGATGTTAAAAAATATGGTCCTGAGTAACATCTAGGGGAATGGAGGATTTTAGATAAGAATGGAGATGAGAAAAACATTCACATACTAGTTCCTAAAGAGTGAACCCAATGTTTATGTAAGGTGAAAATAAAAATAAAACAAAATAGCCCATTCAAAAATCCTTAGTCATGGAATGAAGAGGCTTTTATAGGGGAAATAGACAAGTACAGGTGCTTACAATGTCGTACAAACATGCTCCTTACGAAGAAGACCTTTTTCTGAAATAGAGCAGAGAAGTCAGAAATGATCCCGAGAAACCTACTTCTTTGAGGAAAGAAAGGCAAGGAAATTTCTGGTGAGGTTTTAATCTAAAACAGACTAATTGTTTTATGAATGGAATAAATTTCAGTTATCTAGAAAATTTAGGGTTTTTTTTTAACCTGAATCAACAAGATGTCACAGTGAGTTCTTCTTTGATATTTCTCCCCAAGTAATAGGAAATGTCTTTAAAACATCAGGAGAACTATATGGATCACTCCAGCTCATGGGCACAACCAGAAAATAATTCAGGAAGCATGAACTAAGAAGAATCATTGTATGCTTCCCCCGACCCCCTCCTCCACAGGAGTTTTCTAAGATTTAGTGATGAGTTAGTGATATTAGATCTAAATCATTGGTGGTCATAGTCAAATCTAGTTGTATTACATGCTCTTCAAAAATATCAACATTTATATACATGTCTTTCATTCCACAGTTAATAAACTGAACTTTTTCCCTTATAAGAATTTCCAACCTAAGCAAAAGAACTATGTAGCTTGCGAATTCAACTCTAGCAGCTAATGGGGACTATTAAAATCTACTTCTGTAATAGAACCTAAAAATTTTGCAATCTCGTTCTTACTCTCATTACAAGAACTTTTTTTGTTGTTGTTTAAAGATCAATAGCGTTCTACTTCTTAATCATTTTGAGATCAATATTAAATAACCAAAGCAGCTCTTAAAAAGGCAATCTAGCAATAAATTTTCACCTAAACTAGAATTGGAATAAATTGATTATACTCAAGTCTCAGCAGTCTTCCTCGCTATGTTTTATGATATTAAACCATCGCTATTATATTTAACACTACATAGGGTGACAGGACAACGTAACAAATGTCTCCTACAGCTTTTATGAAAGCCAAAAGGGGAGGTTTTTGTAGTAAATACACACTTGTGAAACTTAGTGTTGTAAATTGCGGAAGGCCTAAATTATTTGGGAGAAGATTAACCCCATCAATAATTCATTCTGCCACTATAGGCAGCAGTAAAAGCTTCTTGGAACCAGTTAATAGCATTGACAGTCATTGTGCTGTTAAGAGAAACAAAACAGAAACATGCAGCACTATATTCTTCCACTGTTAGACAAAGAGGGAAATGAAACTATATAGGTAAAGGTATGGTGACCACTTCATGAAGGCTAAGAATACATCAGTAATTCTGTTTTGTTGGTTTGCATAGTGTTTGGTCTCTAGAAGTTCAGAAGCGCAATCAAATTGATATATTATCTTTCATGGCACTTATCACAATTAAAATTAAAAAGTAGATTATCTAATGGGTAGCTTAATGTCTGTATCTCCTCCTAGAATCTAAGTTCCATGAGAACATGGTCCACGTATGCTGTCTTTATCGCTGTATCATCACTGCCCAGCACTGTGTCTGACACATAGGAAACTCTCTATAATGTTCGTTGAATAAACACAAGAACTGAATACATGAGTGATTAATTAGTACAAATATAAAATTGGGACAACTTATGAATAATCTTCCTAAAAAAGTACATTTAAAACATTCATCAAAATGATAGAAGAGTCATCGTAAGTCCCATTCCTTGGTTGTGAATTTCTGCAGTTGGTCTCTCAAGACTTGCTGCAGTCAAAAGATAGATTCTGGAATCACCTCACGTGCTGAATCAGGGCTTTGAGCCTTCAGACAGTCCAGAGCAGCAGCATACCCTTCGCCCAGAAATAGAAGCTGGGAAAGATTTTCCCTTTGGTTTGGAGAGGTTGGGGATAGGGACGTGGAGGAGTGAATTCACCCAGCAATTCAAGAACCACTACCACTCTCTTGATATGTCCCATCCCCACTCCCCACCCAAAGCCAACCTTGAGATGTATTTTATTTGGGAGGTGATCCAAGGCTGCATAAGCGAGGAAACGGAGAAAGTGAGACATGGGAGGAGGAAAGTCAACAGAGGGCATGTTAAAGAACAGGTTGCTATGGTTACTGGGGCTCAGTCCTGCTGGGTACCCTCTAGGAAACTAAATGAAATATACTCCAGAATCTTGGCCATTTCTCTACCAACTCCAATCCTCAGTTGTTTGAGGGTTGTCCTGAGCGGCATCAACTTTCTGCATCATCCTGTTATATCTGTGTACACCTAAGCAAGCTCCCGTAGATCCAGAGAAAGCGCTCAGGCAGAGAAGCAGGGAGCCTCAGGCGCTTTAGGTGGGAACCAAACTCAGGAAGGGTTTCAGGTGAACTCAGAGGCTGGTGTCTTCTGCTTTCATATATACAAAAAGTTCTCCCTATAGTTATAACTGAATCCTTACAGATACTCTGTGCTGTTGGAATTATTGATAACATTCCTCATTGTACATTTAGGGAAATTAAATAAATAAGCATCTCAGCCAGGTTTCAATCCCGATCCTCTGACTTCAAATCCCACACACTTTGCCCCGCCTTACACCACCTCAGGAAGATAAGTTGGTTAGCTTCTAAATAAACAGTGATACAATCAGTACATGATGTGGCAATGCCATAATTTATTTCGATGGTAGTTTCTGTCTCTTGCAGCAGAGGCAGAGAACAGTGGCCCACATTTAAGGTTGAGACTAAAAATAGGGCCCATCAGAGGAGTCAACTACAAAAGGTGCTGTTCCAGGTGAAAAGAATTCTGTTAGATAGATCCACCAGAGTGGTTTGCCCAGTGAGGCATATTGCAATCACTCAGCTTTTCTAACAAAAAAGAAATGGCGGGCTTCCCTGGTGGCACAGTGGTTGAGAGTCTGCCTGCCAATGCAGGGGACACGGGTTCGAGCCCTGGTCTGGGAGGATCCCACATGCCGCGGAGCGACTGGGCCCGTGAGCCACAACTACTGAGCCTGGGCGTCTGGAGCCTGTGCTCCGCAACAAGAGAGGCCACGACAGTGAGAGGCCCGCGCACCGCGATGAAGAGTAGCCCCCACTTGCCGCAACTAGAGAAAGCCCTCGCACAGAAACGAAGACCCAACACAGCCATAAATTAATTAATTAATTAATTAAAAAAAAAAAAAAGAAATGGCTTCTTGGGGGGGTGGGGTGGGAATCTTCTGAGGAGAAAATACAGTGTCATTAACCAACCTATTCAATAAGACCAAAGAAATGCTAGTAGATGGCCATGTTCCCTGGAAACCAATGTACATTTCAACCTCTCTTTCTTCAATCATCTGGACACCTTCACAATATGTGTTAGGCGGCTGTACTGTGTTTAGTTTGGGTCAGGCTAATAACTTAGTCTATTTTTGTCTGTGGACTAAAACTGCTGATATTTGCCTAAGACAAATACAGTATATATTGTTGATTTTGGAAAGCTTGCAGGAAACTATATTCCACATAGTTAAAATCTGCACAAAGATTTTGACATTAATTTTCATAGGTAACACATTCTCCTGAAAGGAGATTTCAGCATTGAAGAAAACTATTTTGTTTCTCCTACAGTATAATGTGGCCATTGGGACGGTTTTCCCTAAGGTCTTTTCAAGATTAAGAGTTTACAGTTTTTTCGTTAAATAAAGCATATCAATACTAGGAAACTCTAAGAAAATCCTTTCAACTGCACCCGCCCTAACTTTGACTTCTTTTGGTTACACTTGGGTATTCTAATCTTCCATGCAGAAGTTTTGGCAAAATTGTCTTAGTCTTCCTAAGACGGTATATATAGTAAGCTAGAGTACGCTGGAATCCTGAGTCTTCTGGGACTGATTAATCCTTTCTACATCAGCTGCTCTCCTCACTTCTCCCTCCTCTTCTTACTAGAACATTAATCAGGCAAAGCAGCAAAGTAAACACAAAGACAGAAAATGTCATTACACTTAGTGTTGGATTTCTTACTCCTTATGAAAGAATGATGTCTTTTATAAAGAGTGATTTAGCATTTCAATCCTTCCCTTCCAGAAAGGGGACAGATAAATGCTTGGGGAGACTTGACAGTCACCATTTTTCTTTCGATCAGATCAGTTAATTAGTAATTAACAAATAGACAGTCTCAGTAGAACTTTGATTTTATCAATTTTTCTTTAGTTTGTGCTTGAATGTGTATATGTGTATATTTGAAAACCAACTACTAGTATCTTTTGTCCAGAGCAATGTTAATAAAAATCCATTAAGATTTTCATATGGTTGATACAAAATTCACATCCAATATAAATAGAGAAGAGGAAAGGAGGTACCAGATAAGGAGGGGTAGAAGAAGTATTTTATCATTTATCAAGATAGAAGATTTGGCAACTCATATTTAAATATAAAAAGTTATGACTCTCACTTTTTAACTTCCACCCATTTTAGTGTTACTTATTGTTCACCCTATGTGTATTTACTGTCATGTTTTCTCATTCAGAATAAAATTTCTTTTTATTTTGGCTTTCTTTTAAAAAAACCTTTTATTGAAGCACATTATACATATAAAAAAGTGCATAAATCATAATGTACATCTCAATAAATTTTTACAAACTGAACACATCTGTATAATCAGCACCCAGATAAAGAAATAGAATATCATAAGCATTCTAGAAGCTTCCAAGGGACTGGAAGTGTTCCTTCCCATCACTACCCTCTCCACAAGGGAACCCACTATCCTAACTTCTAACCACACAGATTAGTTTTGTCTGTTTTTTAACTTTGTATAAATGGAATAATACAGTATAGGTACTCTTTTTGTGTCTGGCTTCTTTCACTCAACAGTTTGTGATAATTATCCACATTTTTGTGTGTAGTTGTAAGTTATTCATTCTCATGGCTACATAATGTTCTATTTTTTTGTTTTTTAATTTTTTTATTGTTAAAATATTGGATATATTTTATTTTATTAATGAGGTATAATCTACAATATTATGTAAGTTTCAGGTGTACAACATAGTGATCCTCAATTTTTAAAGGTTATACTACACTTATAGTAATTATAAAATATTGGCTATATTCCCTGTGTTGTACAATATTTCCTTGTAGCTTATTTATTTTATACATAGTAGTTTGTACCTCTTAATCCCCTACCCCTATCTTGCCCCTTCCCCCTTCCCCCTCTCCACTGGCAACAATTAGTTTGTTCTCTATGATATTCTATTGTTTGAACATACCATGGTTTATTTTTCTTTTTACTGTTGAAGGACTTTTGTGTACTTTCTTGTTTGGAGATATTACAAAAAGTATTATAATATCCTTGAATATATCTTTTGATAAATGTGTGTATACATTTCTTTTATGCATACATATACCTATGAATGGGTCACAGAGTATGCAAATTTTGCTCTTTAATAGATACTACTAAGCAGTTTTCCAAAGCAGTTGCATTAATTTACACTCCTGCCACCATTTTTCTGCTGTATTTTGCTACTGATCAGTAATCAAAAGCATAAGCAAATTTCCCAAATTATTGTTCTGAGTGGGGCATTTGGGGGTGGGAGAGAATAGAGGAAGGAATAAAGGGAGAGGGCTTCTGCTGTTTTCAGTATAAAGATTTAGCCTTGAGAACTGGAGGAATGAGGTGCCTGAGATCATTTAGATGAGAGAATTTGGAGTCTCACGGGAGAGAACTTTTGCCAAAAAGAACAGTCAGATTTCTGACACGCTTTGTCAGTGGAGGGATTTTTTAGGACAGCATGGTGTTTTTTAAAGTCAAATTTATATCCTGATCTGGCCATACCATGTATCCTGGGAAATGTGGAAAAGTGAATAAGCTTTATTCCTGAATTTTTTATGGCATTGGGTTCTATTCAGACAGCTTTGGTAGCCATGCAGGAAGTTAATATTCCAAAGAGAGATCATGATGTTCTCTTTCCCTTGGCATGGAGCGTGGGTCTTTGGCGCACTTCAGAGTTCCAAGAGCTTCTTTGTCTTCATGGCGCCAGGTGTCACTCATCACTGGCCAATCAGGTCCTGGCAGGACATATCAGTTCTGGAGAGAAATAACCACCTCTGGGTACAAGAATAGCTACGTCTGGGTACCAGGTTGGATTCCTCCTGAACCCAGCAGATAGCAAAAAGGGAGTCAGAGCCCAAGGGGAAGAAAACATCAGACATTCCACTATAGCTTAGTTTCTGAATTAGTTTCTGTGTTGGCTTGCTAGGTACATTTAAAAGGGAGAAATTCAGCCTTCTCTTTCAGGTTTTGACTTTTTACTCATTAGTTAATCTATTAATTAATTAATTCATTCAACAGTTGTTTAATACTAACAAAGCACCAAGCATGGTGCAAGGCACTGAGGATAAAATAGTAATCCAACAGATTTGATCCCTGTATCCATTGAGCTTATAGTTTATTAGGAGTCTTTGTAGCAATATTGACTGAGAAACATAGTTGTCTGGATAATATCCTGGCATCCAGATTGATCTGACCACCCTGAGCACTGAAATAGAAAACAAAGTTCTAGATTAGAAGTTTGTTTGGTAAATGTGGGATCAGAGCCAGAAAATAAATGTGTTAAAGAAAAACAGAAATAGCTGTGAGTTAGCTCCCCTTGTAATAAAGATATTTATTTGTAAGGACATGGTCCAGTCAATGAGTGGCCTGAAATTAGCACATGTCATTTCATTTCCCCTGATTATGTCCTTGTCTGTAAAGTGGCATCATTACCTTCTGTAATTTACTTTACACGGTGACTTTGGTCGTCGGCAAATGTAATTTACCTCAAAGCACTTTAACAGTATAGTTTGGTACAATGTAAGATATCATTATTCAGTGTAAAATGATCAATGTAACACCTTCTACATTCACAACCTATTCACCAATGTGGAAAACAAAGGCTTATTTTTTTCATTGTTTTGCTTTTATACATTCTAGGTTATCTAACCCAAGGAGAATTGCACAAGGGGGATCATTGACAAAAAGGCTGAGTCTCCAGGATCTCCTGCCTCCACTTCATTTTACAGATGTGTAAATTTAAGTCCAGATGGGTTCATTCATCCACTAGTGGTCCCAGAGTAAAACAAATAGGATGTCTGAAACTCATTAGAAGTGTCAAGCATAAATTGCAAGTAGAGCTAGTAGCTTTAACATAGTAGCAACACTTAGACGCTATGTTAAGTACAAATAATGAGTAAGCAAATAGCTTGAGAGACATAGAGTTATGAAGATGTATTAAATATATAGTAATTTGGTAACCTGTAAGATATGTTAAAGATAAAATAAATGCAATGTATGATTGAAAAAAATCAAGAGTCTATTGAGAGTTAGAAAGGGATGGAAAGACCACATCATATTCATTACAGATAGCTGGAAGCTGTGTCATTTTTCTAAATCAACCATCCATTGATGAGTATAGTCCCATTCCGGCCCCACATGTGCTCTACCCAGAAAATGTAGATAAAATCCATGACTATTCAGCAGGTTTGTTGGTGAGCTACAGCTGTGGTCAGGTGTTCTTTACCCTGTGTCTCTCTGGTAGAGTAATGTGTGCCATTAGCCTGGGGCCCCTTCTGTCTGTGGTCCTCCTTGCTTGAACTTCAAGTCTGGTCCTCATAACCACTCTGATAGCAGAGAAAATGGTTGCAGGAGAGAGAGAGAGAGAGAAAACCATTGCCTAACCTAGGATTCAGGTGGTGTGGTCCTTTTGCCACTGGTACCCTGTCCTAAGTATGTGAACCTACCCCATCTCTTTCCCCTTGCTTCTCATTGTGTGTTTTAAATTGTCTTAGTGAACTGTGTGATTTGTACATCTTAATTTGGTTTAAGAGCCTTTCTCTTTCATGGCCTCTGCAGGAGCCTACATGAAGGCCACTCCACTGTTCCATCAAGGTAATATGCCACATGACAATATCCAGATGACCTCCTTTCTAACACACATGGCCCACATGATACCAATGATACAAACTAAGCAACTCAGTCAAACTGCCATCAGGAAAGCAAAGCCTCTGACCTGAAAGCTATGACAATAACAGGATAGAAAAGCCTTGAACTCAAGTCTTAGAAGGCTTCTTGCAGAAGACTAAATAAGAATCCATGAATTCAACCAGGATTTCCCATAAAAATGCTCACTCATTTTCAAATTGTAAAACCACCAATGAGGTACTCATATGTTTCAGTAAACAGAAGAATAACATATCTATGTTTACAGCACATTGACTCTTGCAAAGGATTTTAGGATATCTGCCATGTTTTTACCTTCTACTTTTGGGAAATTGAAGATAATGGAAATGGAAACCAACATAATATTTTCCCGTTTGAGTAAAAAGGTATCGTAAGTTGATGAAGAAAGGAAAGAATACTCTCCAGAGCTATTTGTAATGTTCCTTTGATCTTACTCAAAATTATGGAAAATTATAGGTTCATTGACAGAGAGAATGAAAATGAAACTCATAGTTTCTGCATTTATCTGATCCCAATTTTTTCTTGTTTATCTGATCCTGATTTTTTCATTAGGATTTAATAAAATAAAATTTTGGATTCTCATAAAAAATTCTTAATGATGAAAACTTTCAAACTTAAAGAAAATAGTGTAATGAACCCATTTATCCAAAACCTAGAATTAACAGTGTTCATTATTTTGCCATATTTCTTCATCTATTTTTGACTGAAGTATTTCAAAATAAATTACAGATTTCATGATAGTTCATTCCAAAATGCTTCCATTTACTACTCTAAAGAGGACATGCTGTCACATAACCACAGTATCATTATCACACTTAACAAAATTAACTATTATTTCTAATATCATCTACTACCTGGTTTATATTCACATTTTTTCCAATTGTCCCCAAAATGTCTTCTACAGCTCGTTTGTTTAAATGAGGATTACACATTCTATTTATTTGTGAGAGCTCTGAAGTAATATAATCTACAACAGCTGTCACACTTTCTTTTTCCATGACATTGACTTGTTAAAAAATACCAGGCCAATTATCCTCAGAATGTCCCATCTTCTAGAAGTATCTGTTTCCTCAGGGTGGTTTGATTAATTGGTTCTCTTATCCTCTGTATTTCGTGAAAACTAGCAATAAGATATATAGGTCTGATTATTTTCAGATTCAATTCAATTCAAATGGCAAGAATTCACCATATATGTACTAGGGACTTTGTATTGTATCACATCAAGAGGCACATAGGTCTGATTCTAACCATCTTACATTTTCTGTTGTCCCAAAGTTAATTGTTGATTACAAAATAATATTTTGTTAATGATCAAATAGTTTTTGTCATTAACTGAACTAGCCAGTTAGTAGATAGTAATCATTTCATATAATCATAGGTGCTACACACTGGCCTCTATTTTGGAACAAATACATCTTTCATTTGGTATTATAAAAGGAAGCATTTCTCACTTCAAATGAAATGTAATTGGGGGAATAATTAGATACCAAGCTTTCATAGCAAGAAATTCCTTCTATAATGTGGTGAGCATATTCCCTAACTGCCTGGATCAGTCTTTAGATGCTGACTTTATATAAGGGTTTTATTTTTTATTTTTATTTTTTGGCAGTTTAAGGCTCATGAAAAATATCCCTTAAATTGCCTGCCCTTGACTGCTAAAGTTACTTAATAGAGACATTGGGAAGAGTTTTCCATTTATTACTTCTGGCATTTTTTTGAAAAACGTCTTTCATCAACAAATGTGTTTGCTATGCCAGCAAACCAAGACTCAGAAGAAATATTGTTTTTCCCTCTGCCCAGATTCCCCAGTTTATTCTGGCCCTCTAAATTAGTTTCTGGTATCCCTGGATTACACACACACTCTGAGTAGGATTTCAGTTGGAGATCAGAATTTTAAACACACACTATAATTTTGGAATGGTGATGCACTGTGGAAAACTTTTGGACTGTTTGCCAGCCCATTGTCACCTCTTTTTCTAGAAACCATTCTGCTACACACATTCCTCTCCCCTCCCACGACTATTTGATCCACCTAGAATGAACCAATTAGAAGTTACTGAGCTGAAGTCGAAGCCATGTAAAGCGAAGCCATGAGGAAATTAGAAAACTGAAGCAGAAAAAGCTGGTCTTCAGAAAGGGAAGGGCTGCAGATTCACCAAAAGCCCACAAGAGAGCCCTAAGAAACAGACCCAATTCAGGTTTTCAAGGACAAAGGAAACAATCTCATTTTTTTCAGTGACAGAGAAAAGTCATTCTCTCACATATTCTCAGCTTCTCGTACCACTTTCCATGGGATCTGACAATTTTTTTCCTCCTCAGTATTTCTATATATTTACAGTGTCACCTTCAGTTTCATTTGACCAATGGAAAGTCACTGTCTTTTGCTTCCCACCAAAGAGGCTTGCAGTGTAATATAGGTAGACATCACCTCTTGGTTTTCTAATCCAGAAAATGACAATAAATGAAAAGACCACTTTCTTCCTCTTTGCAAACCTCCTTTGTTAAGCCTGAAATTTTTTGGCTTGGGTAAGAAGAGTTGTATCTTCAGAATCTTTCTTTTTTAATACCAGGAATATCAGTACTTCTCCACAGAATTTGGTTTAGCTTTATTTTGTGGTCACCATTAGTTATGAAGTTGATTAAGCTGGACTTTTTCATTCTGAGGACTAGAAAGCTTAAAAATAAGTTTGAAACCCACATAGAGCAACAGTTTAGAAATTTGTAAGATATAATTTTCCATTAAGCTCATTCTTGGATCCTAATTTCCAAAAAGTATCTTTGTTCTATCTTCTCCTCCTCTCCTTCTCACCTATGTTTATCTTACATAACCTTTTTTTGTTTTGTTTGCTTTTTCTTTTTCTTTTTTTAATCATCTTTATTGGAGTATAACTGATTTACAATGGTGTGTTAGTTTCTGCTTTATAACAAATTGAATCAGCTGTACATATATATCTATCCCCATATCCCCTTGCTCTTCTGCCTCCCTCCCACCCTCCCTATCCCACCCCTCTAGGTGGTCACAAAGCACGGAGCTGATCTCCCTGCGCTATGCGGCTGCTTCCCACTAGCTATCTATTTTACGTTTGGTAGTGTATATGTGTCCATGCCACTCTCTCACTTTGTCCCAGCTTAACCTTTCCGTCCCCATGTCCTCAAGTCCATTCTCTACGTCTGCGTCTTTATTCCTGTCCTGCCCCTAGGTTCTTCAGAACCTTTTTTTTTTTTAGATTCCATATATATGTGTTAGCATACGGTATTTGTCTTTCTCTTTCTGACTTATTTCACTCTGTATGACAGACTCTAGGTCCATCCACCTCACTACAAATAACTCAATTTCATTTCTTTTTATGGCTGAGTAATATTCCATGGTATATATGTGCCACATCTTATTTATCCATTTATATGTCGATGGGCACTTAGGCTGATCCATGTCATGGCTATTGTAAATAGTGCTGAAATGAACACTGTGGTACATGACTCTTTTTGAATTATGGTGTTTTCAGGGTATATGCCCAGTAGTGAGATTGCTGGGTCATATGGTAGTTCAATTTTTACATTTTTAAGGAACCTCCATACTGTTCTCCATAGTGGCTGTATCAATTTACATTCCCACCAACAGTGCAAGAGGGTTCCCTTTCCTCCACACCCTCTCCAGCATTTATCGTTTGTAGATTTTTTGATGATGGCTGTTCTGACTGGTGTGAGGTGATACCTCATTGTAGTTTTGATTTGCATTTCTTTAATGATTAGTGATGTTGAGCATCCTTTCATGTGTTTGTTGGCAATCTGTATATCTTCTTTGGAGAAATGTCTATTTAGGTCTTCTGCCCATTTTTGGATTGGGTAGTTTGTTTCTTTGATATTGAGCTGCATGAGCTGCTTGTATATTGTGGAGATTAATCCTTGCAAATCCTTGCAATCCAGTTGCTTCAGTTGCAAATATTTTCTCCCATTCTGAGGGTTGTCTTTTTGTCTTGTTTATGGTTTCCTTTGCTGTGCAAAAGCTTTTAAGTTTCATTAGGTCCCATTTGTTTATGTTTGGTTTTATTTCCATTTCTCTAGGAGGTGGGTCAAAAACGATCTTGCTGTGATTTATGTCAAAGAGCATTCTTCCTATGTTTTCCTCTAAGAGTTTGATAGTGTCTGGCCTTACATTTAGGTCTTTAATCCATTTTGAGTTTACTTTTGTGCACGGTGTTAGGAAGTGTTCTAATTTCATTGTTTTACATGTAGCTGTCCAGTTTTCTCAGCACCACTTATTGAAGAGGCTGTCTTTTTTCTCCATTGTATATTCTTGCCTCCTTTACCAGAAATAAGGTGACCATATGTGCGTGGGTTTATCTCTGGGCTTTCTATCCTGTTCCATTGATCTATATTTCTGTTTTTTGTGCCAGTACCATACTGTCTTGATTACTGTAGCTTTGTAGTATAGTCTGAAGTCAGGGAGCCTGATCCCTCCAGCTCCATTTTTCTTTCTCAAGATTGCTTTGGCTATTCAGGGTCTTTTGTGCTTCCATACGAATTGTGAAATTTTTTGTTCTAGTTCTGTGAAAAATGCCATTGGTAGTTTGATAGGGATTGCATTGAATCTGTAGATTGCTTTGGGTAGTAGAGTCACTTTCACAATGTTGATTCTTCCAATCCAAGAACATGGTATATCTCTGCATCTCGTTCTATCATCTTTAATTTCTTTCATCAGTGTCTTATAGTTTTCTGTATATAGGTCCTTTGTCTCCTTAGGTAGGTTTACCCTAGGTATTTTACTCTTTTTGTTGCAATGGTAAATGGGAGTGTTTCCTTAATTTCTCTTTCAAATTTTTCATCATTAGTGTATAGGAATGCAAGAGATTTCTGTGCATTTATTTTGTATCCTGCTACTTTACCAAATTCATTGATTAGCTCTAGTAGTTTTCTGGTAGCATCTTTAGGATTCTCTATGTATAGTATCATGTCATCTGCAAACAGTGACAGCTTTACTTCTTCTTTTCTGATTTGGATTCTTTTTATTTCTTTTTCTTCTCTGATTGCTGTGGCTAAAACTTCCAAAGCTATGTTGAATAATAGTAGTGAGAGTGGGCAACCTTGTCTTGTTCCTATCTTAGTGGAAATGTTTTCAGTTTTTCACCATTGAGAACGATGTTGGCTGTGGGTTTGTCATATATGGCCTTTATTATCTTGAGGAAAGTTCCATCTATGCCTACATTCTGGAGGGTTTTTATCATAAATGGATGTCGAATTTTGTCGAAAGCTTTCTCTACATCTGTTGAGATGATCATATGGTTTTTCTCCTTCAAGTTTTTAATATGGTGTATCACATTGATTGATTTGCATATATTGAAGAATCCTTGCATTCCTGGGATAAACCCCACTTGATCATGGTGTATGATCCTTTTAATGTGCTGTTGGATTCTGTTTGCTAGTATTTTGTTGAGTATTTTTGCATCCATGTTCATGAGTGATATTGGCCTGTAGTTTTCTTTCTTTGTGACATCTTTGTCTGGTTTTGGTATCAGGGTGATGGTGGCCTCATAGAGTGAGTTTGGGAGTGTTCCTCCCTCTGCTGTATTTTGGAAGAGTTTGAGAAGTATAGGTGTTAGCTATTCTCTAAATGTTTGATAGAATTCACCTGTGAAGCCATCTGGTCCTGGGCTTTTGTTTGTTGGAAGATTTTTAATCACAGTCTCCATTTCAGTGCTTGTGATTGGTCTGTTTATATTTTCTATTTCTTCCTGGTTCAGTTTCGGAAGGTTGTGCTTTTCTAAGAATTTTTCCAGGTTGTCCATTTTATTGGCATAGAGTTGCTTGTAGAAATCTCTCATGATCCTTTGTATTTCTGCAGTGTCAGTTGTTACTTCTCCTTTTTCATTTCTAATTCTGTTGATTTGAGCCTTCTCCCTTTTTTTCTTGATGAGTCTGGCTAATGGTTTATCAAGTTGTTTATCTTCTCAAAGAAGCAGCTTTTAGTTTTATGGATCTTTGCTATCGTTGCCTTCATTTCTTTTTCATTTATTTCTGATCGGATTGTTACGATTTCTTTCCTTCTGCTAACTTTGGGTTTTTTTCTGTTCTTCTTTCTCTAATTGCTTTAGGTGTAAGGTTAGGTGGTTCATTTGAGATGTTTCTTGTTTCTTGACGTAGGATTGTATTGCTATAAACTTGCCTCTTAGAACTGCTTTTTCTGCTTCCCATAGGTTGTGGGTTGTCGTGATTTCATTGTCATTTGTTTCTAGGTATTTTTTGATTTCCTCTTTGATTTCTTCAGTGATGTCTTGGTTATTTAGTAGCATGTTGTTTAGCCTCCATGTGTTTGTATTTTTTACATTTTTTTTCCTGTAATTGATATCTAGTCTCATAGCGATGTGGTCAGAAAACATACTTGATATGATTTCAATTTTCTTAAATTTGCCAAGGCTTGATTTGTGACCCAAGATATGATCTATCCTGGAGAATGTTCCATGAGCACTTGAAAAGAAAGTGTATTCAGTTGTTTTTGGATGGAATGTCCTATAAGTGTCAATTAAGTCCATCTTTTTTAATGTATCATTTAAAGCTTGTGTTTCCTTATTTATTTTCATTTTGGATGATCTGTCCATTGGTGAAAGTGGGGTGTTAAAGTCCCCTGCAATGATTGTGTTACGGTTGATTTCCCTCTTTATGGCTGTTAGTATTTGCCTTATGTACTGAGGTGCTCCTGTGTTGGGTGCATAAATATTTACAATTGTTATATCTTCTTCTTGGTTTGATCCCTTGATCATTATGTAGTGTCTTCCTTTGTCTCTTGTAATAGTCTTTATTTTATAGTCTATTTTGTCTGATATGAGAATTGCTACTCCAGCTTTCTTTTGATTTCTACTTGCAAGGAATATCTTTTTCCATCCCCACACTTTCATTCTGTTTGTGTCCCTAGGTCTGAAGTGGGTCTCTTGTATAACTCTTCAGGGCTTGTTTTTGTATCCATTCAGCCAGTCTATGTCTTTTGGTTGCAGCATTTAATCCATTTACATTTAAGGTAATTATCAATATGTATGTTCCTATTACCATTTTCTTAATCGTTTTGGGTTTGTTATTGTAGGTCTTTTCCTTCTCTTGTGTTTCCTGCCTAGAGAAGTTCCTTTAGCATTTGTTGTTAAGCTGGTTAAGTGGTGCTGAATTCTCTTAGCTTTTGCTTGTCTGTAAAGATTTTAATTTCTCTGTCAAATCTGAATGAGATCCTTGCTGGGTAGAGTAATCTTGGTTGTAGGTTTTTCCCTTTCATCAGTTTAAATATGTCCTGCCACTCCCTTCTGGCTTGCAGAGTTTCTGCTGAAAGATCAGCTGTTAACCTTATGGGGATTCCCTTGTATGTTATTTGTTGCTTTTCCCTTGCTGCTTTTAATATTTTTTCTTTGTATTTAATTTTTGATAGTTTGATTAATATGTGTCTTGGCATGTTTCTCCTTGGATTTATCCTATATGGGACTCTGCACTTCCTGGACGTGATTGACTCTTTCCTTTCCCATATTAAGGAAGTTTTCAACTATAATCTCTTCGAATATTTTCTCAGTCCCTTTCTTTTTCTCTTCTTCTTCTGGGACCCCTATAATTCGAATGTTGGTGCATTTAATGTTGTCCCAGATGTCTCTGAGACTGTCCTCAATTCTTTTCATTCTTTTTCCTTTATTCTGCTCTGCGGTAGTTATTTCCACTATTTTATCTTCCACATCACTTATCCGTTCTTCTGCCTCAGTTATTCTGCTACTGATTCCTTCTAGAGAATTTTTAATTTCATTTACTGTGCTGTTCATAATTGCTTGTTTGCTCTTTAGTTCTTCTAGGTGCTGGTTAAACGTTTCTTGTATTTTCTCCATTCTATTTCCAAGAGTTTGGATCATCTTTACTATCATTACTCTGAATTCTTTTTCAGATAGACTGCCTATTTTCTCTTCATTTGTTTGGCCAGGTGGGTTTTTACCTTGCTCCTTCTTCTGCTGTGTGTTTCTCTGTCTTCTCATTTTGCTTAACTTAGTGTGTTTGGGGTCTCCTTTTTGCAGGCTGCTGGTTCATAGTCCCCATTGTTTTTGGTGTCTGCCCCCAGTGGCTAAGGTTGTTTCAGTGGGTTGTGTAGGCTTCCTGGTGGAGGGGACTGGTGCCTGTGTTCTGGTGGATGAGGCTGGATCTTCTCTTTCTGGTGGGCAGGACCGTGTCTGGTGGTGTGTTTTGGGTTGTCTGTGACTTTGTTATGATTTTAGGCAACCTCTCTGCTGATGGGTGGGGTTGTGTTCCTATCTTGCTAGTTGTTTGGCATAGGGTGTCCAGCACTGGAGCTTGCTGGTCGTTGAGTGGAGCTGGGTCTTAGCGTTGAGATGGAGATTTCTGGGAGAGCTCTCTCCGATTGATATTACATGGGGCCGGGAGGTCTCTGGTGGTCCATTGTCCTGAACTCAGATCTCCCACCTCAGAGGCTCAGGCCTGACACCCGTCCGGAGCACCAAGACCCTGTCAGCCACATGGCCAGGTACCTGGGGAGTTTGTTGCCTTTTGAGAAGTGTGAGATCTTCTTCCAGTCTTCAGTAGGTGTTCTGTAGGAGTTGTTCCCCGTGTAGATGTATTTTTGATGTATTTGTGGGGAGGAAGGTCATCTCAACGTCTTACTCCTCTGCCATCCTGAAGGTCCTCCCTTCCTTGTTCCTCTCTTGGTGCTTTCTTGTAAGCTCCAACATTTACAGCCTCCACTTATGCTGGGGTTTTCCTATGCCCATTTTTGTTGGCTCGCCAGACAGACTGAAGCACCTTTCCGCTCCTGATGCCAAAAACACCTGATGCCTATCTTATGTAATCTTGTCTTATTTTATAAACATTTCAAATGAATATAAGTAAATGAATTAATATCATACCCAATGAGTTTAGTGCACAGCTCAAAGATGCCCCGTAAATACCTGTTGAGTCTTGTTTCACTTAAGGTCACAAATAATCTTCTGAATGCAATAAGCAGTGATTACCTAATAGAAGACCTTGGAGCCTCAAATAAAAGGTTCTGCCCGAAAGATCTGTGATCATTATCTATACCTATTTCTCTCTATATATTTATATGCATGTATGCACTGGGTTGGCCAAATAGTTCATTTGGGTTTTTCTGTAACATCTTACAGAAAAACCTGAACGAACTTTTTGGCCAACTCAATATCTATCTATCTATTACGTAGATGTAATGTTCAAAGTTCTAAAATATTTAATATGTTAATTTAAATACATATACACACATTTTAAATAACATTATATACACATTTAGTGCTTTACAATTTTTCCTGCTCTCATTTCATGAAACACTTTTATTCAAACCCTTTATTGGCAACTTCAACATCACTCACTAGCATTACTGTTCCTATAGAGACTTTTTAAAAACTTTATATTATGAAAGATTTCCAACATTCTCAAAGGAGAAGCTTATAATCTTTCATGTACCTATTGCCTGACTTCAACAACTATCAACAACTATATGGACAGTTCTGTTTCATCTGTATGTCTACCCATTTCCCTTCCCTGAAAAAAGCGTATAAAATACAGTTTGAATTAGACGAACTTATGATGTATTTTATCTTAAAAATACTAGGTCAAGCCACATGAAACTGCTGATATTCTGCCATTTTTTTGTTTATAGAAAAGGCAATTTCATATGGCTCAAAACCATATGGTTCCTTACTGTCCAAAATGGCCAGAAGCAATGTGCAATCTAATAGTAATGAGTATTTCTGGTACCTGAATTGTGGTCTCTAAATATCATTTCTCATTAAAAGGAACAAAGGTTCTTTGGAATAATGGCTAGTTCTAGCTCTGGGGCAGGAAATGTGCAAGCTAAGGTTGGAATATCTTGCCATACCCTAAAGCAAGGATGTTGACAAAGGCTATTGGGATTAGGTTAAAAGGACTCAGGGGCCAATTTAATGTTTTTGATGCTTCTTACCCACAAATTAAGACAAGAGCATTTCCTTTTCATGTTTTCAGAACTATGGAAGGTTGGGGGATTTGACTTGAGCTAGTTAATCAATAATAGCCTTTGTTGGTGATTTTCTCTTTCTCATTCTTCAGGAAAGCTACCTTACCTTAGAGGATTGATGAGTGATGTTTCATGGATAAACTTTCTTTCAGAACATTTAACACTTAACTCCAGAGAAGGTCAGTGGGTTAGAGAAGGTTGTAATTTACGTATCTTGCCAAAGGAACATGTCTATTTGAGTATGGATATGTTTAACTTCTTAGGAATTATCTATATAAAGAGATAAAAGTCCTTTAGTTTGGGAAAAACTAAAACAAAACTGGATGAGGGTCATTACCACAAATGACTACCAAATGCCTTAGGACACAGGGAAGCTCTTTGTGATTCTAGTGATTACTGTAAGGGGAATTTAACAGATTCTTCTAAGAGACTATCAAGTCCCTCAAAGGGAACTGAATAATTGTTTGCCTCTGGTAAGTCTTACGTCAATAGAAAATATAGATGAAAATATTAGAAATATGTGTAGATGCTCCTATGACACTGAATTCTTAGCCATTGTATTTGAGAACCAAATGAAACAAAAAAAAGTTAGGGATTAATCCTGAATTTCTCCTAGGCCACTTCTGTCAGCAGACAGATGCAGAGAAATGGGCAAGGTTATCTGAAACCCTTGTCCATTCTTGCCAGCTGGTGTTTTCTACATTGGACATGAGACAAGTTCTCTGGACATGAGAATGAATATGCAATGGAGGCTTTTGCAATACAGAATGCTTTCCACTAGGGAGTGTAGAAAATGCCCTGCTGAGAGACGTGGGTAAAACTAGACTAAACTGGGAGTAAACCTCTTTCTTTGGCAAAACTACAAACTGGCAATGGGTATTTTTCCCCTGAATACATCTTTGTTTTAGACTTTTCCTTGTATTTTACTCACCGTATAATCAACTCTCTGTTAATTCTACCTTCTAAGTATTCTTACTATATCATTTTTTTTCCATTGCTGACCTTATATCCAGAATGTCCTTATCACTCAGCTGGCCTATCCCTATAGCCTCCTGATCCCATACTCTTCCATTCCTATCGAAACTGAGTCCCCCTAAAACCGAGTACCTCTGCTCAGAAACTCTCTATCCAAAACGTTATTCCTTTCTTTGACCAACACTTGTTCTCTTCAAGATTGAGGAGTATCAAAGAAAAGGGGGGATTGAAACTGAGCAGAACCCTGTGGGGCCCTCTGGGTACAAATCCTTTCCATGTCCCCATTTCTAGTTTGTAGAAAATAGGCTTCATTCAGCCTCCTAGACCTTCCCTTAGTTCGAAAAGGCAGATTCAAACAGTTGCTAATCAGGGAAGGGAAAGAATGCAGAAACAGAGGAGGAGCAGTCAAGAAACAATAGTGCAGCGATGAAAGCAGGGTCCTGGTTCCTGCTCAAGGAATATACATAACAATATGTTTGAATTCTTCTGCAGGAACTAAGGCCCCCACCCAGGTGGAGGATGGTAACTTCAGGCTGAGCAGGAGATTCCTGGAGCACCTCCCTGTTACCTCACCACCCACCAATCAGAAGAAAGTCACACACCCTGCAGCCCTCCCCCCACATTTTGCCTATAAAAACTTCTCCCCCGAAACCATCAGAAAGTTTGGGGGTTTTGAGCACAAGCCACCCATTCTCCTTGCTTGGCCCTGCCATCAACCTTTCTCTGCTCCAAACTCCAACGTTTCAGTTTGTTGGGCATCAGGCACACGAACTTTGTTAGGTAGCACTTTTATTCCAACTCATCTCCACACTTTACCTTTTTCTTGTTGAAAAACAAGTATGATCGTGTCATTCCCTTTCTCCAATGTTATGGTTCAAACACCCAAATTTGCATTTATAGGCCTCCCCACAATTTCAGTTCTTAACTTTCGCAGCTTTATTTCCAACCAAACCCTTTCCCCCAGTTTTTCATCTCCAACCAGGATTCCTCTGGAAATACTTTCTAACTCCAATAAGGATTAGTGCCTAAATAAGTATGAGAAAAAATTAAAAATTTGAATCCTTCTAGGAGACTAAGATTTATAAAGAACTTTAATAAAATAAGGATATCAGGTTATTACAAGTAAATAGCATAGACATTCAAGATACGCCAGACCAAGTTCTTTTCCTTTCACACTCTCTGATATTTCTTGCCTCAAAATAATTGTTCCAGCTGTTCCCTTCCCCAGGTTTGCCTCCCCACATTCCATTGCTGCCTGTCAAAATCTCACTCTTCAAGGCCAAATTCCAATTCCACCTATTCTAAGATCATCAGTAAAATTAGTATCATAAGTTCTTATAGTTCCTTAGCACCTCTTTTGCATCAGTGTACCATTCTGCTTTGTTTTAGTTTTCTGCCTTTTACCTGCTTATTCACCTGCCTATTATATGGTGAGTTTTAGGAAACACGTCTTATCTTGTATTCCCCACAGTATCTATCACAATGTTTTACACACTGTAGGTAATGATAAATGTATTAAATTGAATTGATTGCATTGAATGGAAAAGAGGAGAAAACCAAGACAAGTTTTGCTTACATCACCAATTTTTCCAGGTCCACTTTCCATGTTGATCCCACGGTGAATAACTCCTGGTAAGAAATCTTCTGTCTTTGTATGAATATCTCAAGTTACCTCCTCAATTTTAATAACTGTAAAATACGAGGCACAGACTAATCTCTTGGAGTTATCCACCCTGAATGGTTTTTCTTCTTAAAATTGCCATGTAGAATCAAAAGTAGTTGAGAAATTGGGCTTCCCTGGTGGCGCAGTGGTTGAGAATCTGCCTGCTAATGCAGGGGACACGGGTTCGAGCCCTGGTCTGGGAAGATCCCACATGCCACGGAGCAACTAGGCCCGTGAGCCACAACTGCTGAGCCCGCGCGTCTGGAGCCTGTGCTCTGCAACAAGAGAGGCCGCGATAGTGAGAGGCCCGTGCACCGCGATGAAGAGTGACCCCCGCTTGCCACAACTAGAGAAAGCCCTCACACAGAAACGAAGACCCAACACAGCCAAAAATAAAAATAAAATAAATAAATTAAAAAAAAAAAGTAGTTGAGAAATAGAAAGTTATTGCTATCCAAGAATTATCATTGACATCTAGAGGCACACTGCATGGTTGTTAAGCACATGGGCTTTGGGGCTAGGTAGATGATTGCATTCTGGCTCCGCCCCTTACTATCTGAGTGACCTTCATCAAGTTATTTAACCTCCTTGGAAGGTTAGTTTCCCCAGGAAGTGATGGAGTTTAGGGTATAGGATGTTTATTTAGGAGGAGCTTGGAATTAACGTCTGTGGAAGGGATGTGAAGGAAGCAGGAATGGGTAAAAAGAGAAATCTAGTTGCAATGCAAACCCAAAAATAGCCTCCACCAATCTCTTGAAGGGCTCTGTAGCTAGAAAGGTCTTATAGAGTTGGCTCAAGTTGGATCCAGATGTCAGGCCTTTATGTTCCCACATAGTCATTAGATGTGGGTAAATATTTAACAACTGGCTCTCTGGGGGTGGTGGCGGGAGGGTGGGGGGAATGACTAATCTGTGTAGTGTTTACTGATTTCCATGATGTAAATACTCCCATCCGTGACTATTTCAAGCTATCAACCTGATGTCACTGTACATGATATTGGGAAGAGATATACACAATGGGCTTGAGCAGTACATGCAGGTTCCAGCACACACTAAAGGGGTGTGACTGTGGGTGAGGGCGCTCTCTGCAGCCAAGGTGATCCAAGAGGCTGAAAGCTGAAACCTGTCTGCAACTGGGGCAACCAGTTCTTCACTGAATGGAGATCTGGGTGATACAACATGATGTCTACCACAACCTCTGAGCCTTAATTTTCTATCAGTAAAATCGAATAAGACTAGTATCTAATGCATATAGTGTCTGTGAAGTAAAATTAAAAGGTATACACACACACACACACACACACACATATATCTATATATATATGTATATATGGAGAAAGAAAGAGCTTTGCAAGCTGCCTGGCACATTGCAAGTGTTAGATAAATGTAAGCTATCATCGTCGTAATCATTACTTACTTGGGACTGACAAAGACTATCTCCTTGACCAAATTCTAGTCCGCCTCCTCTGAGTCCTCTTTCTGACCAGGCCTAGTCCTTGGACCCTATCTTCAGCCTGCCTAGTCCAGTTTTAGCAAGATCTTACTAAGTCAGTCTAGGGAGACCCCCACCATTGATATCTGGTCACCTGTGGTATCTCATCAGGTTACTCATTTCCCACCTTTTATATATAAATCCTTAACCTGCCTTCAGCAAGAATCCTGTTGAGTCAGTTTATCAAGAATCCCCCTATCCTTGATATCTCTTCTTTATTAATTTTCCATCCACTGATTCCCCTCATTCTGCTCATTGGCTATAAATCCCCAGCTGTCTTTGCTGAATTCAGAGTTGAGCCTGATTTCTCCCCTATCGCAATAATCTTGACAACTATCGTAACAGTCCTGAGTAAAGTCTTCCTTACTATTTTAACAAGTGTCAGAATAATTTTTTTTCCTTAACAGGACAAACTGTGCAGTTTGAAATTATTGCCTTGTATGGGCACCATGAACATGAACCCAAACAGTACCCACTGTTTGGATCAGAAATTAGAGTGACCATGGCCTGCTGGAGAATGCATGACAAGGAGAATGCATGACAAGAACTGAAGCATCCCCTATAGAGAATAAATCCCAACCCTAGAAACTTCAGTATTATCTGTGTAGCCAATAAAAATTGGTGCTATGACACAATATGACTCTTTTTGTAAACTCAAAGCATCTGGTTAAGGCTGACAGGGAATCCAATCTCAGTTATTTTGTCTGGGATTTATGAAGTCCAGAAAATGTGGGTAAGGAGCCACTTGCCACTTCCTGCCTGAGCTTCAGCCTCTCTACATCTCTTCCCCTATAAGGAAGCTCAAGTTTAATTCCTCCATAGGTCTAACATTCCCTACAAGGGCCTGGCCAATAGGTTCCTTTAAGGCCATCTAAAACACAAACTAGCTTTTTCTTGTCCCAGACATGGAGCTTAGAAGGTCCTAGGTCTTAAAACAGTTTTGGTTGTTCCTCCCATAAGAAGACCTAGAACTAAAAAAAGTACTTTAGTATCTTTCCTATCTCCTACTACAGCAAGGACAAGGCAGACACTGAAATCACCATAGACAATCCTGCCACACTGGCTTATAGTAAGTTTCAGCACGTCTCACCATCCTTTGAAATCTCCTTTTTTTTCTGCCTTTGACTATAACAGTGAATCCTAACATCTTTAGCTGAGTTACTACAGGTAGTAAAAAAGAAGTGGACTTCAGATCCCATACCTCTCTCTCCAGGGCTCTAATTACATCCTTTCTCTCTGGATAGGCACTCTATCACAAGCATTTCCCTTGAGGGCCATTGTTAAGCACAGAAAGTGATCCAGGAATATTAGGGGAGTCATACTTCATGCCCTTACTGAAGTGGAGGCAGAAGCTCATGCTATTGGGAACTTTTAGTGACTGAAATCCTTAGTGACTGAAGGTCAAGCTTTATAGCCCCAAGGGCATCTAGTGTGTGGACCCAGTGGAGGCAAAAACAGTTCACTTTTTCCGCCACAACTGTTCTCCCCTGGGGCAAAATATAAGATTAAATTAAAATACCTGACAATAGTTAGGTTTAACAGTTTTCAGAATTCTTTTAACAAAGAGTACTCTGTGGACTTGTTTAAGAAAGTAAAATTGTATAAAGAACCCTCATTTTGAACCTGTAAAACCAAAATAAAAGTAACAATTATTGGGTGGTAAAGTTCAATGGCAACATCACACCCACATGTGATCTATGACATCCAAAGCCAGTACCAGTATAACAATTCCCTGCACCAAAGCATCTGTTAATTTTTAAAATAAGATTAATGGAATAGAATGTTAAAACTCAAAAGGACCTTAAAGATATTTTCTAGATGAGAAACTGAGGTTTACAGAAGTTAAATTACTTTCCCAAATATATTTCACTTCGAGGGACACTCACAGCAATCCTTGTGTATCTAGGAACTTTTCCCTACCTCAAAAAATATTGTTTCAGGAAAACTTGGAAAGAATGGAAAATATTTGACTTTACTGCTGCCCTCATGCTATTGTCAAGTTTGGGGTCCTAAGTATACAGATATCTACAACTGTCAAAACTCACTGAACACCAAAGATCTGTGTGTGTGTGTGTGTGTGTGTGTGTGTGTATGTATTTTAAATATATATATAACAAATGATTGAATAGAGCCATACAAATATTCAGAAGAATCTTTTGGTCATTTCACAAAATTAGATTCACTTTAATGAAGGAAACAGGGAAATCAATTTATAGTTGAGTAATTTTCTGCTTCTAATCCCTGGGATCAACTTCTTGGCTCTCTCCATTTTATTGCCATACGTGCTTTTGGATTTCAATGGTTTTTCAATAAAGACATTGTTTATATCGTATGGCTCAACAGATTTTTATATATTTGCTTATTCTTTTCAATAAGTAAAATGTATTTTAGAATGCTTATTTTTACCCCCCTCTGCCCCCGTCACTTGTATCAATTAGAAATGTTTTTAGCCGCAGGTAATAGATAACTTGACTAAAATGGCTTAAAACATAAACATAGTTTTATTTATTTAATAAAAAGCCCTGAAATGGGTGGTCTTATAGGTGACCCAGCATTTTAATGATGTACTGAGGACCCAAGTTCTTTGCATTTCTATTCTGTTGTTTACAGGATGGTGGCTTTCTTTTTTTTTTTTGGAATTTTTTTTCAAATATATATTTTTTTAACATCTTTATTGGAGTATAATTGCTCTACAGTGGTGTGTTAGTTTCTGCTTTATAACAAAGTGAATCAGTTATACATATACATATGTTCCCATATCTCTTCCCTCTTGCATCTCCCTCCCTCCCACCCTCCCTATCCCACCCCTCTAGGTAGACACAAAGCACCGAGCTGATCTCCCTGTGCTATGCGGCTGCTTCCCACTAGCTATCTATTTTACGTTTGGTAGTGTATATATGGCCATGCCACTCTCTCACTTTGTCCCAGCTTACCCTTCCCCCTCCCCATATCCTCAAGTCCATTCTCTAGTAGGTCTGCATCTTTATTCCCGTCTTACCCCTAGGTTCTTCATGACCTTTTTTTTTTTCCTTAGATTCCATATATATGTGTTAGCATACGGTATTTGTTTTTCTCTTTCTGACTTACTTCACTCTGTATGACAGACTCTAGGTCCATCCACCTCACTACAAATATCTCAATTTCGTTTCTTTTTATGGCTGAGTAATATTCCATTGTATATATGTGCCACATCTTCTTTATCCATTCATCTGTCGATGGACACTTAGATTGCTTCCATGTCCTGGCTATTGTAAATAGAGCTGCAATGAACATTTTGGTACATGACTTTTTATGAATTATGGTTTTCTCAGGGTATATGCCCAGTAGTGGGATTGCTGGGTCGTATGGTAGTTCAGAATGGCCATCATCAAAAATCTAGAAACAATAAATGCTGGAGAGGGTGTGGAGAAAAGGGAACCCTCTTGCACTGTTGGTGGGAATGTAAATTGATACAGCCGCTATGGAGAACAGTATGGAGGTTCCTTAAAAAACTAAGGATGGTGGCTTTCTACCTCAAGCTTGCTGCTCCTCCTGGAGTCGGTCATGTTTGCTTCCCAAAGAAGAAGGAGAAATAGCTTTTGAGTGAGCAGCCAATAGCATATGTCTCAATTTTAATGCCATATTTTTTAAGATAATAGAAGCTATCCTTGTCTACCAATGCAAAAGGACGATGTTGTAAACAATAACCTAATTGTAGCTACTCCAATGAACACTGGTATAATTATAGTTAGAGTGAGCATGATTGCTGACATGCTTCTAACTCATGAAGACTCCCTTATAAAATTTCAGTCCAAATCACAACCCATATACTATTTCCTGTTTGTTTTTTCTCCTCACCATTGTTTCCAAAAATTCTTTGGCTGGTCTTAAGCATTTGTCATCTAGATAACTTGAGAATTAGCTTTCCTCATTCTATTTTTTAACTTCCTGTTGGCATTTTGATTGGAATGGCATTGCGTTCACAAATTAATTTTGGTAAAATTGAAAATTGCATATAATTTTGGAAATATGTGAAAACATTTCTTCTGTACATTGATGAATCTTCCAGTAAGCAAGATCCTTGAAGGGGCTGACATTATACGGGGTGGCTGACAAGGATCAACTGGTTGTAATCAGAATCAATGGAAATAATCAGAATCAGTGGAAATAAAAAGAAGAGTGGAATTATAATACATATTCATCAGCAAAGGTATAGAGAACCAACATATGACCTGGCATTAAATTTCCCACTATTCATAGTGACTCCTTAATTGGGAGCTTCCAAAGTAAAATAAGAGTAAAGATTTAGCCTTGAAGGAATATGATTTGGCACTAAAAGAACATTATTATGCTACTAGCACTGATCTACTGCGATATACTCTGTATTCAGACATCACCATGATAACCAAAGTGAGGTCTTACATCATCCACAAGAGACATGTTCTCCTTTGCACAACAGATCAGCATTCTCCTACAATGAGTCACAGAGTAACTCAGCTTTCCTCTGCAGCTATGATTTATTGTGAGAATTAAATTAGATATTGTGTAAAGTGCTTGATACATTGCCGGACATGTAGTGTGGGCTTAGTAAATGGTGGCTATCACTATTAATAGAGAAATATAATGGTAGGTAGTATTAGCTCCACTTCATAGATGTGGATACTGAGGTTCAGTCCCCTTAAATAGCTTTTACAAGGTGTTCCAGAGAATATACACCTCCTTGGCTCCTAAATTATGCTATTCCCACTATACTTTGCTATCTGCGATATCTACCAGTAGTATCTTACGCTGAAGAAGCCATTTCTCAAACTCTTTTTGTTAAAGACGATTATATCAAGGTGACAAATACAGATATATAGTATGACCAGTACATTCTTGAAAAAATGGGGAAAATTACTTGAATTTGAAAGGTTCCTAAAAAATGGAATCTATGGACAGGAAAGTCATAATAAACATCTTCAACTACACTTATTTGATTTTGAGATTGTCATAGAATCAGAGGTTGTTAGACCTTGGAGGTCACCTAGCCCATCCCCTTTAAATGATACAATGATGACATTTGAGCAGGTGAGGAACTTGCCAGAGTTAGCATGTTGGTAAATGTGGTTCAAATTCAGGCCTCCTGATTCCCAGTCTAGTCCAGGTCTTTGAACTAATATTATGGACAGAAAATGTGAATTGTACCAATCTATGTATGAAAACCATAATTTTTAAGTAAAATTAAGAATAATTATGCACTTTATTGCATTTAAAGTTATTTTAAACATTGTTTTTTTTTAGGTTTTAATTTTTTTCTGTTTGTAGTTTTAATATGTCTTTGATATAGACAATTTATTTTTTCTTCCACTTTTATTGAGATATAATTGACATACAGCACTGTTTAAGTTTAAGGTGTGCAGTATAACAATTTGACTTACAGCCATCATGAAACAATTATCACAATACGATTAGTGAACATCCATCGTCTCACGTGGATACAAAATTAAAGAAATAGAAAAAAAACTTTTCCTTGTGATGAGAACACTTAAGATTTACTCTCTTAAAAACTTTCATATATAACACAGAGCAGAGTTAATTATATTTATCATGTTGTACATTATATCCCTAGTACTTATTTATCTTAATAACTGGAAGTTTATATCTCTTGACTGCCTTCATCCAATTTTCCCTTCTCCCACCCGCCACCTCTGGTAACCACAAATCTGATCTCTTTTTCTATGAGTTTGTTTGTTTGTTTTTGAAATATAATTGACCTAAACACTATGTTAGTTCCTGTTGTACAACATAGTGATTTGATATTTCCATACATTTCAAAATGATCACCAAGATAAGTCAAGGTATGGTATGTCACCTACAAAGATATTACATAGGGCTTCCCTGGTGATGCAGTGGTTAAGAATCCGCCTGCCAATGCAGGGGACATGGGTTTGAGCCCTGGCCCGGGAAGATCCCACATGCCGTGGGGCAACTAAGCCCGTGCGCCACAACTATAGAGCCTGCGCTCTAGAGCCCGTGAGCCACAACTAGTGAGCCCGCGTGCCACAACTACTGAAGCCCACATGCCTAGAGCCTGTGTTCCACAAGGAGAAGCCACTGCAATGAGAAGCCCGTGCACTGCAACAAAGAGCAGCCCCCGCTCACCGCAACTAGAGAAAGCCCGCGTGCAGCAACGAGGACCCACCGCAGCCAAAAAAAAAAAACCAACAAAGTCAGCAGGTTCACTTGAGGAGTGAAAAGGAAATTTAGACTTACTTCATCTCTGCATAAATGGCTGACCAGTTGAAATAAACAAGCCATTTCCCATCCTCCCATTATTTAAAATCATTGGTCATGTTTCCAGCAGTTAAGAGGAATCATCACACTGTAATTAAAGAAGGAAAGATTCAGTTTACATATGAAAATACTATGGGGAAAAATTCCTTTGTATTTAATGGATTTAGTTTAAATATTTAGAGTCTAAATAATTACGAGTAAACCAGACATACAAGACCAAAAAGTGCCAAGAATGAAAAGAATAACTCTCTCTCGCATATAAGCAAATATTGGTTACTATTTTTATGAATTAGAAAACATCTAAGACAATAATTCCTAATACACCTTCACTATCTCCCTACCCTATACCTCAAGAATAGACAGTCGCAAACAGAACTTTTAAAATGTCTTTTACAACAGTGAGTTTCTAGTTTAAATATTACATAACTCAAGTGGTAGGTTTATAGCAGTCTTATTTTATTCTGTTATTATGACAGATATGTCAGATATACCACAGGCTGGTCAGGGCACAGCTCCTGCTTAGGTCTTTGTCCTGTTTACCCTTGGGAATTGCTGGATACATGAGTCCTTATGAATTCTACCAGGGTAGTTTTCTAAGTATCATCATGACAACATTCTATAGCTTAGGCAACCAAAATATTCAATGATGGGACAACTATTTTAGGGGGAATTAATATCTTTCTCAACCGTTCGGTAGTTTTTACCAGCTGTACATTCTATTCTCATTTCTGTGATCGACTACATGACATTTCTCTGAGTTAAAATTCTCATGGTGTTCGTTTCCCAAGCATCCTACACTAACTCAGTCTTCTGTTCCTAGTGATTCCAAACATTCTTGAGACCCTTCAAAAGAGTTGCAATTAATTTTAAGAAATTCTTTACATCTTAAAATCTCTTAGGGCAATTTAAAAGCTGATAATTGCCTAGAAAGTTAAGTGTAACCTAGCCGAAAAGTCTAAAAGCAAGTCCACCATAATTTCACATACAGGAAAGTAAGAAATGAATTAGAGATGTCCAAGAAGAAATCATTCAGGATTTCACAGGGTGGCATCATCTTGGTGGAATCCCAAAGTTTGCAGTCTGTTCCTCATATTTGCACATCTAGCAAATTAATTTGTCAATCTATTCTGTGCTGATCGGGATCTCAGAGACAGACTACATATAACCAAACACAGAAGAGGCTGGTGTATAAATTGCATCCAAGTAAAGTCATTGCTAAAGAATTACCCATAAACTAGAATGATCACATTATTTATTGTCCAAACTGCAACACTTTTAAGATTAAAAAAAAAAGGAACTATTAACAATTAAGCCGGGACAAGAGGTACAAATTGTCACTGTTTAGGACAAAGCAGGGCATATGGTCACTTTATCCATAACTCAAACACTCATCACCATGGTCCAGTGCATCTCCTACCTTGTGTCAAGTTCTCTGGGAAACCAAAATAGTAATTTATAAGTTGTGTGGTCAGCATGAACTTAGAGCCAAAGGAGTTGGATAGTTCTGGCTATGGATAAATCTATTGTAGTGGGACAGGCAAGCATAGTGCACCAAACTCTATTTGTTGGTTATAAAATGTGTGTCCCTCAGGTTCAGTGTGTCTCCCATTTTGGACATATTTTTTTTTACTCCTCTTTTCTAGGTCCACTTTCCCCCATCTATTCAGATTGAATACAATGCAACTGGTTAGAATTTGACTTTCTAGGTTACAAAGAACATTCTAGTCTTGTCTCCCTGAAGAGATATCCTGGTCACCTGGACTTCAACATATTCCAAATCTCAGCAACATCCACGTCACCATGTCTTAGTTTACAGCTATAGGTGTTTCATCTCGCTTTTAAGTATTAGAAATGAGTTACCTTGTGACAATGAAACCAGAAAGAAACAAATTCTTAAGACTCCTGACTTTATATACTGATAACAATATTTCTCTGCACTGATTTGGACAAGATTATATTAAAACCATGTGCTATTTATAGTTAAAATAAAACGTATTATTAAATGAGATCAAAAGGTTTGTTGTGGCAATTCAGGATAGAGTAATTATCACCAACTGACTGCAAGCTTGGTTGGTGGCAAGTAAAGAAGATGTATGACAACTGGTTAAAAAACTGAACCTATAATTGGAGGAAGCAAAGCTTTGGCTTTTGTAAGATGTAGATGAGATTAACAGGTTTAATCAGAACTTGGTTTAGATACCAAAAGTGAGCAACCTGCAAGCATGTGCTATAAGCACATCAGCAAAGTAGTGAAGGCCAAATGAAATGCTATCTAGAAAAACAGCACTTGTAAGCCATCCTAGGAGAGCATCATAATAATAGAGGAGCAAATCTTAACCCAAGAAACATTGGGAATATTAAGAATGCAATGGAATGTGCTGGTTAGTAGAAAATTTTGCAAACGTATTCAGAGGAAAGCAAAATGGAAATTATTAACTTGGTCAGAGATACTAAAGCGTGCAGAGAAACTAGAGTGACTGATTTCAGTAATCAGGGAGTTTGGACGTATACTGACTGTACTTTATCCAACTAAATCATCCTTTGAAGCCAGTTTTGGAAGGCAATGCTTCTATTCCACTGGATCATGAGTCTAACATAAGTACCAATGAGTGTTTGTAACCTTCAAGACTAAAAGGAGAATTAAATAGGATTGTGTAAGGGCAACAATAAAAACTCCAGGGCCAAGGAAGAGAAAACTTAAATTATTGAATGATGAAAGTAAACATACACGATGAGAAATGGGAAATGAAATTGACAAAGAAGAAGGCTTTGGAAGAATCCAGATATCTATACTCCTACTCTACCACACCAACACTGAGAAATGATAAAACAAAAGCCCTCATCCATGCTTGCCTTTCTTGATCTCCCTTTGTCTCCCTTTTTTGTCCTATAATCCCTCCATTCTGAAGAGGTGGGCTCAGTGCCTTTCCTTTCTCCTATTCTGAAACAGTAAAACTCATATCCTTGCCATCATACAGCAGAAGAGATATTTTCTCCGCCTCATGAAAGAAAATACAATGATCTGAGACTGTTCTAAGCAAAATAGAATTGAGTTATGTTGTAATAATAAGCAAGCCCCAAGTTTTGGTAGATTAACACATGAAGTTTATTTCTTGAACACATAAAATCTTTTGTGGGTCAGGTGACCCTCCAGTACAACTGTCTTCCATGAGATTACCCAGCAATGCATGCTGTTTCAATCTTTCAGCTCAGCCATGTTAATGCACCACTCAAGGCTCACCATTAAAAGGGAAAGTTGAACAGGTATTTCACTGTTAGTCCAGAAGAGACGCTCATTACGTCTGCATGTGGTCCATTAGCCAGTAGTAGATGCATGGCCTCACCAACTTCAAGGAGCTCAGTAGAGTATTGGTGAACACTAGAAATATCCACCAAGAGCTTTCCATGCTTGATCTTTGATATGCTAAAGGAATTTATGAAGTTTTCTCCCTCTCTCCAAAGCATGATTTTCAAGCTTGTTGTTTTCCTAAGAATGCAAATAAAATTTAAATTTGACCCTTGATGCTGAGAAATGGTAGAGTTCTCCTGGTGGGTGTATCTACCCTTCCCCTGAAACACTGAAACTCTGCTGCTCCAATAGGCAAGAGCCTAGTTGAAGAATGTGCAGACACGTGACAATGTTTCAAAAATATGATCCCATTTCATGATGATATTAAAGTATAATATTTGGCCTTTGTAATACCTAGGAAATAATGCTCATTTTATGAGCAGAAAGAAAGGGCAAAATTGGCTGGGTTTAATAAAAAATCTCGTCATCATTAAAAGGAATTTAACTTCCTCAATGAAAAGTAAGGGAAACCCTTACATACGGGTAATATATAAGCAAACAAAATCCTCTTTCATCTTCTGTTGCAAAAACCCATTCAGTGAGTAACTATGAATTAGAAATCAAAACAAACAGCTGGGATCTAAGTATAGACTTCTGAATATGGAGCTTTTGGGTTGACTGTATCTAAATATGTGATACTCTTAGAGGAAGTCAACATGGTTACCTCCTTCTGTTAAATGCATTATTTAGAAACAATGAGGCAGTAAACTTCTAAAATACATGCTGGAAGGCTTAATACAAGGAGTGTCACTTAACCCACTTGATGAAGTTTCAGGGAAGCACTTTGAGTGCTGTTAACATGAAAAGCAGTTTGTATACAATGAACCTCAGTAAGAAGCAACGTTCACAGATTTACCTATAAAACCGTACACCTCTCCCTCTTAAATATTTATCCTGCCAAATTTAATTGGGCCAAAGCAGATAAAACTGTTCAAGCATGAAAGCCTCTAATTGTAATTCATAAAGAGGATTATGCGCATGCAATACTTCTAGAGAAACTACCTGTCTGTAAAGGAACACAGTTACAACTAAGTGTCCTACAAATACGACTTTTTAATAGTCTGCTTACCTACAGGAATAATGCAAGCATCAGTGCCCTGGGGAAAGTGTTGAGGACAGTTCTTGCCCATGCTCATCAGTACAGTGCACAATTTCACAGGTCAAATCTCAGCTCTAAGCTCATACAGCTAGTGTCAGGTTTAGTTTCTAAAACTTCATCTGCATGCCAGGCAACTAAATCAGCCAGGGCCATCTATGCCCTGGTAAAGCTGGAACAAGACCTATTTCTAGGTCTTCCATGCTGACAAGTTTCCCGAAGGTATCCACTGGAACAACTGTTGAACTTGTCCTTCCACTGTGTGTAATTGACACAAGCCTAAGAGCCAAGCAATAAGGCAAGCTGTGTATGTGTGGTGTGTGGGTGTATATGTAGATATAAAACTGAGAAAATTTTAATTGGGCATCTACTATGTATCAGGTTCTTGGGCACATGATGGAGTCAAGAGTAAAGGCCAGACCAGACCAGTGCAGGCCACAAAAACCAACAATACAATAAGCAAAGCCAGCGAGCAAATGAGAGTAAATAAGTTATCATCCAATCATAGTTAATTGTTTAGCCGGCAGACTTCTCTGGTATGGTAAGAATAGAAATGCTTAAGAATAAAATCAGTTTTACCACTCAGAGAAATGGACAGTAGGGATATTTGTATGTGGCTGCATTTATTCATATAGAGAAACTAATGCTATCACTGAAACGCTATGCCAAGAAATTTATTCACAAATGTACAATGAGGCTTTAAGTAAATAAGCCATGAAAACACCACATTTAAGGATAATAGAAAATACCACAAACTTGAAATGCTTCAGGAGATTTTGTGGATTTAGGAGGAGGCTTTAGGAGGCTTTACAATAGCGGAACACTGATGCATTCACTGCACATCTGCAGCGACTTCATTCTTCAGGACAGAAAAATATGCTTCCCACAAATTGTGACTCTATTATTTCACCATTAGCTCTAGAATTTATATGAGTGCAGGATCATTGCTCAGATCCAACACATGGTTGGCACCATTCCAAACCAGCAAGTCATTCTCAGGCCACCGAAGGGACCTTAACTCTGAAAGCCTGGAAATTATGTTTAATTAGTTTCCTTTTGTCATCAGTGGACAATAGATGGAAAAGGGTAACATTTATACTTGTCAGGGACAACCCACCAGGGAGCAGGCTTCCTTGGAGTCAGCACTCAGAGAAGCAATCCTTCTGAGAGGCACGATGAACTATAATTTGGTTGGAAGAAGGATATGCATTTATGTCATGGTCCGCCTGTATGCTTTGCAGATTCATTTATTAATTTAGTTTGCAGATACACAGCTTCATTTCCCCCCATCATCATCCTGAAGTGACCTTCACTGAACTCTGGGTGTGGGTTGAGTTTCTCATCATTTCTTTTCTACATCTATCCCACAGTCAGTGCTTCTTTTCTAACAGGGGAATTGAAGTTTTCTACTCAGAGATATTGCTCAGAAATCGGTCTTGTGTCTGTACTGCAGTCTGCTCTTTGGAGTTTGATTATAAACAAATATTCCCTAAAAGTCAGGACAAAAGGACAGAAGTAATAACTCAGATGTGCAGCTGTCCCAGGACTCCTAAAAAAGAGTCCTCCCAAATGTGACCACCATATGGAAACTGTGAAATGACTGCTATTTTCCAATCTCATTCGTATTCATTTTCTGGGTATTTTAACCCCCGAACTCCAAATAATCTTGTTTACCAGATTAAAGATATATCTTATGAGCTCTTCAAAACCTTTTCTTCCTACTTGTCTTTTCTAGATTCAGGGCACCTGGAGGGCAAGCTGGGCTAACAGGGACTTCATAAGTCTGTTGACCACTGGAGATCACTGGAGCTTTACCAAATTATCATGTCTTGATGACAGGGTAGGAGAAGGAGGGCTTTTTTTTTAAAATTTATTTAATTTATTTATTTTATTTGGCTGTGTTGGGTCTTCATTTCTGTGCGAGGGCTTTCTCTAGTTGCAGAGAGCACGGGCCACTCTTCATCGCGGTGCGCGGGCCTCTCACTGTCGCGGCCTCTCTTGTTGGGGAGCACAGGCTCCAGACGCGCAGGCTCAGTAGTTGTGGTTCACGGGCCCAGTTGTTCCGCGGCATGTGGGATCCTCCCAGACCAGGGCTCGAACCCGTGTCCCCTGCATTGGCAGGCAGATTCTCAACCACTGCGCCACCAGGGAAGCCCCGAGAAGGAGGGCTTTAACTGGCTTCTGGTCACCATCATGAAGATCTGTTATTTACAGGCAGTTCTAAGTATGCTTAGAAAGTGAGGAGATGTGACTGGTCTGTAGCTAATGAAACATTTTGATTCTAAAATCTCAGAATTCAATTAATGTTATGGGATGGGAATAAGAAAAGGAAAAAGAAAACAACGTATTTCCTGTCACCACTCTAAGACGTATTAAAAGATAGACATTTCTGCCTATTTGTTTGCCTTATCTGGAATAATTTCTACAAACTCCTTCCTTCCCTGACCACTTCTGAAATGTGTTTGGCATACCTAGGAAAAGACATTTATTTTTCAAGTTCTTGTTCCAATGCATAAAAATACTTGTTTGATATAGTCTGTCCATTTTTATAAGATTGTGGTGTTGTTCAGATTAACTTCCCAACATGTCTTTATGATTTTTCAAGGGCTGGGATAATTCTAGTATAGCCAACAAATTTCACAGTAAGGACAGCGACTTTAGCTGAGGTCAAAGGATAAATTTTACATGTCTTGACTAATATTTAGCTGACAAAGGCAGTACAGATCCTACTCTTTTTCCAGGGAATAGAATAGTTTATGCCTCTTGTGTGTATTTTTAAGTAATCTAATCGGCTTGAGGTTTATTTTTTCTTAGTAACCACAATCCCAGCTCAGTTTGGGATTTTGGACGTAAATAATGATTTTTGAGAAAATCATAAGGTGAACTTCTTGGGTAAAAACAGAGGAAAGCCACGGATTTAATTGCTAATTGTACCCAGTAACACACAGGTATGCCTATGGTTCTAATGGATGTCCAGACCGTCTCACATTTTTTTTTCAAATCTAGTAATAAGGTAGGAGCACTGATTTCTTAATATGGATGTTGTAGTTGCTGCTATCCATGCTGTGATCACATCTGGCCTCTAAAGAGGGAAGTGTGGGATGGAGGTTGGAATTTAAATGGTTATGTACCTTCCCTATGCCAGTCCCTTCATTTTCCGTGGCTGGAGCCCCAACTCTGTGCCATCTTTAGGATCTCACTCAGCCTTAGCATCTCCTGTTTCCTCCCTTCCCCCCATCACTGTGTCCCAGAGCAACTGATTTTCCTACCGGGGCATTTTTCAGTGATACAGTGTATATAATTCGGGAGCCTTTGATGGAAGGACTTGAAAGAGTCATTAACTTCATTTTGGTTCATTTGTTTTCCAAGTCAAAGAATCCCAAAGAGAACTGCTGTGAAAAATAAGAGCATCTTAATTGACTGCCTTGAAGCTATGCATTTCAGACATCACAGACAGAGGCTGAGCTCTCCCTGGAGGGTGGACAGATATAAAAATTCAACTAGCATCTACTGTTGGAGTCCCCTCAGCCTGTGCCCAGGTCTACCCTTCACTCTCTTCCAGTCTTCTGCCTTTGAACATTGACTCCCCCTTTGCAATTTAGAACCCTACTTTGCCCTGGGAATTGAAGATTTCAAGCCTCTCTTGTGAGTATTGCAAAGTGATCTTATCTACCGGAGATTTACTTTTTTAAAAAAAATAATTTATTTATTTATTTATTTTTGGCTGCGTTGGGTCTTCGTTGCTGCGCGCGGGCTTTCTCTAGTTGCGGCGAGCGGGGACTACTCTTCGTTGTGGTGCGCGGGCTTCTCATTGCGGTGGTTTCTCTTGCTGCGGAGCACGGGCTCTAGGCGTGCGGGCTGCAGTAGTTGTGGCTCGTGGGCTCTAGAGCGCAGGCTCAGTAGTTGTGGCACACGGGCTTAGTTGCTCCGTGGCATGTGGGATCTTCCTGGACCAGGGCTCGAACCCGTGTCCCCTGCATTGGCAGGTGGATTCTTAACCACTGTGCCACCAGGGAAGTCCTGGAGACTTACTTTTTCTTAGAAATTTTTAGCTTGAATAGGTTTAAAAAGAGTCCACCTGAATAAGTAGTATTTTACCATTTGCCTAATTAACTCATGACATCTTTTTCATTGGGTTCAAATAGTGGCTACACCATTTACTAGCTGTGTGACCTCCAGCAAGTTACTTAACGTACTTTGCTTATTTATGTCATGAGGATAATAATAGTACCTATCTCATAGTGTTATTGTGAAGATTAAATGAGTTGATAACTTTAAAGGATTTAAAATTGTGGCAGACATATAGTAAGCTCTCAGTATGTGTTAGCTATTATTATATTACTATTACTAATAGGACTATTATGATTTCTAAATTTCAAGATAAAAGTTGGATTTTAGTATACTAGCTGTTTTGATGTTAAAACATAAACTATGAACATAGGCTGCCTACCTATATAAAAAATAAAATATGCACTAACCTTTTAATTTGTGTTCTATACTTTTTATAAAGGTAAGAAGATGCAAGAGTTTTTTAAAGCTAGATCTTAAGAAATAGGATATGAGAAACTTCTCTTTATAAGAAAAGAATGATGATAGACTAGTTAGAAAAATTTATACATAAAAAGGCATAGTGTAATAACCAAATGCTTAGGATTGCATGAAATAAGAAAAAAAAGTATAGGTTATTAATGCAGAGTGTGTGTGTGTGTGTGTGTGTGCATGTATGTGTGTGCGTGTGTGTGTGTGCGCGTGTGTGCGTGTGCATGCGTGTGTGTGTGTGTGTGTGTGTGTGTGTGTTAGGTGTTAGCTAAGCATGGACCGGACAATAGCTATTGTCAGGCACTTTCATACTTGATCCTTTTCCACAACTACCCTGTGAGATCCTTGGTTATAGGTAAAGAATCTAAGGCCTAAATAGGCTAAGTATCTAAACCCAAATCTTCTGAATCTAGTATTCATTACTTTAAACTAAGGTCCAGTGCTCTTTTGACCCTATAGTAATTGTACATGTACTAGGCAGAGGGGATAGAACAGAACAAGATAGACATGGTCCCTGCCCTCTTGAAGCTTCCAATTTAACAAAGAAAAAAATTTTGAAAAAGTAATTAGAAGCATTAAAAAAATTAAGAGAACTTCTGGGTAGCTGAAGGCAATGGTGGCCATCAAGCTGCCAGTCTCCCACTATATCTTCCCAAAACAATACCAAATAACAAGATGGGAAATGTAAACCTACACAAAAACCAAGCCCTCGGCATTAACTGAAGACATAAAATGCCAAAGCCTCAAAGTAAGTATAGGTAAAGAAATAACAAATCACTAAATTTCATTCCAATCTCCCATGCTGCCATCGTAACTCCCCACCCTCCAGCCATTAGGGCAAAAGGAGAAAAACTAGGGAAGACAGAAGAGGGAAGCTAGGGAAGGGGCATAAAACTGATCTTAAAATCAGCCTCAGAAAGATTAACTCCATTTTAAGTCTGAATATTCTAAAAAAGCATCTGAAAGATCAGAAAGTGGATTACAGTGATGGGATGTAAAAGTACTTATATTTTAAGGGGGCAATCTTTAAAACACATAGCTTCTGGTAGAGAAAAAAACTCAATAAAGAAGAGAGAAACTTCACTTGGCAATTATGTGGGAAAAAGGAAAAGAAGCTGGGGGAGGGGGGAGGGAATGTAGGGTACTATAGGACAGAATAGAATCATAAAACTAGAGGACACACAGCCTTTCCAGCCCCCACCAAAACAAACTAACAAACAAATCTGCTTAAAGTGCTTAGACTGTTATGTTGAGAGAAAGGATATCCCTAAACTAGGAATCTTGTGAAATATTCCAATGCCGCAGAGAAATGAACAAAAAGAAAATCAGCAAATCCACATAGAGGTATTCCAAAAACTCAGAAAACAAAATTTCACACATATGAGGAAATTTCACACATATGAGGAGAATTTCACACATATGAGGAAAAGTTCCCATAGGAAGAACAACCGCAAAGCAGAAGAAAACTGTGAGAATTAAATATAATCAAACACATATTTGAGGATATGAAAAACCACCTTGTAAGAAATTTAAGAACTAAGACAGGAAATAGTCAAAAACCAGGGAGATATGAAAAGAGAGTTGACTTAATTCAGGAAAGCATTAAAGACAAACTTATCTCAGACATAAAGTATCAATTATAAGATACCCAAGGGAGAATAGAGATTCAAGTGAAATTTAATAAGGGGTATTGAAGAAAGACAAGAAAACAACAAAGACAATGGAAAGGAGATAAAGAAAGGAGTAAAATGGATAAGAGAGAAAGTAGTAAAAATGAATGACAGAAAACGTAAGAATAATATTCTTACCATCAGAAGCTACCTACCACAGTGAGTTAAACTCATCCACAACTTGATTAGAGCCTTCTGGGAGATCTTGAGCTAGAGGCACCCAGCTAGACCATGCCAGGATTTCTGTCCCACAGAGACTGTGGGATTAAAAAAAACATGTTTGTGGTTTTAAGCTGCTAACTTTTGGGGTAATTTGCTATATAGCAATAGATAGTGATATATAGATTCTTTTTTTACATCTTTATTGGAGTATAATTGCTTTACAATGGTGTGTTAGTTTCTGCTGTATAACAAAGTGAATCAGCTATACATATACATATATCCCCATATCTCCTCCCTCTTGCGTCTCCCTCCCACCCTCCCTACCCCACCCCTCTAGGTGGTCACAAAGCACAGAGCTGATTTCCCTGTGCTATGTGGCTGCTTGTACTTAGAAGTCTAGTACTGCCATGACAAATAACTAAAATCTGGGCATGGCGTTGAAACTGGGCAATGAACTTTGAAGAGCGTGTTAGTGAGTATTTAAAATGCCTTGAACACACTGTAAAATTTTGGACTTTGAGGAAGATGCTAGTGAGGGTTCTAGAGGAAGTGAGAAAAATGTTATTGGAAACTTAAAGAAAGGCGATTCTTGTGATATAGTGGCAGAATTTAGCTGTTGTCTGCAGTTGTGTGGACTAATGAACTGGGTGATCTACCTAAGGCTGTTTCTGAGCAAAATGTCGCAGGTGCCACCTAGTTGCTTCATGTCGTTTATAATAAAATGTGGGAGGAGAGAGATAAATTGAGGGAAAGACTATTTAAGAAAAGGAGCCAAGACTCATGGTTTTGAAAATCCTCAGCTTCTCCAAGTGGCAAACAATGCTTAAATGAAGAAATGGCTTCTGAGCCAAAATCAAATCCAAGAAACTTCCAGCAAAACAGTATTGAAAAATGGAGTTAAGGGTGTGACTGTAAAAGCCCTTGTTAAGACTTAAGAAATATCAAAGGTACTATTTAGATCCTTAGAGTTGTATTCAGTCACAGAGGCCGTTTCAAGAGATTAAAAGTGTATCTCACAGATCATTAAAACAAAACTTTAAGAGTGTTGTCCCATAGCCACTCAGCACAAGGTAGAGAAAGATTTATCTCAAAGAGATTTGTAGGTGTGGCTTTTCTTTAATGGAGTGAATCCCAATGAAATTTACAGAAGACCCATAGCGTTAATGAGAAAACTACATCAGGGGCTTCCCTGGTGGCGCAGTGGTTGAGAGTCTGCCTGCCAATGCAGGGGACACGGGTTCGAGCCCTGGTCTGGGAGGAGCCCACATGCCGCGGAGCGACTAGGCCCGTGAGCCACAACTACTGAGCCTGCGCGTCTGGAGCCTGTGCTCCGCAACAAGAGAGGCCGCGATAGTGAGAGGCCCGCGCACCGCGATGAAGAGTGGCCCCCGCTCGCCGCAACTAGAGAAAGCCCTCGCACAGAAACAAAGACCCAACACAGCCAAAAATAAATAAATAAATAAATTTAAAAAAAAAAAAAAAAAAAAAAAAAAAAAAAAAAAAAAGAAAACTACATCAGCACAAACTCTGCCTGTTTGAACCATAAGGCGCAGTGAGAAAACAAAATGAAAAGAGGCCTTTAGATTCCCAAAATTCTCTTGGTAGGTAGCAGGCTGAGAAAACCACTAAGTCACAAATGCTGACTCAGAGGATGAACCCAAAAACCAGACAAATGAAGCCAAGCATACAA
The DNA here is from genome assembly GCF_009873245.2 of Balaenoptera musculus. Taxonomy (NCBI): domain Eukaryota; kingdom Metazoa; phylum Chordata; class Mammalia; order Artiodactyla; family Balaenopteridae; genus Balaenoptera; species Balaenoptera musculus. The sequence continues at coordinate 37,631,660 of NC_045806.1, read as the reverse complement.
GCCTGATTAAGGAACAGCCAACATTTGCCTGGCTTCATTTCAAAATTTCTGTGGGCCCAGTGACTCCTTTGTGCTTCCCATTCCCCTCTTCCCAATTTTAAATAGAAATCTGTACAGTATTTATCCTGTGCGTGTCCCACAATTATATGTTGGGTGTGTTGGGGAGAAGATAACTTGTCCCTTTAGTTTTAGAACAAAAGAGAACAAAAGAAACTACATCCAAGTTGCACCTGGACCTGATTTAGATGAGGAGATTCTGAACTTTGAGCTGGTACTGTAATAGTTTATGAATTTTGAGGACCTTGAGAGGGGGGGTGAGTGTATTTTGCACATGGAAGGGAAGTGGATTATTAAGGGCCAGAGGGCAGATTGTGGTAGGCAGCCTCTAAGATGTTCCCAAAGAGCCCTGCTTCCTCCTAATACTCAAGCCCCTGTGTAATTCTCTCCCCTTGAGTGTAGGCTAAACTTATGACTAGCTTCTACTGAATTGTAATGAATTGCAAAAGTAAAGAGATGTCACTTCCAAGATGGGGTGACAAAAAGATTGTGGCCTCTGTCTCACTCACTCTTTATCATTGTTTTTGAAAGAAGACAGCTGCCATGTCTTGAGCTGCCGTATAGAGAGTCTTGCACAGCAAGGAACTGAAATGTATAGCTAACAGCTAGCAAGGACCTGAGGCCTGACAACAACTAGAAGAACATGGAAGTGAATCCTCCCCCAGTTGAACCTTGAGATGACTGTAGCCCAGGCCAGCAACTTGATTGTAGTCCTGTGAGAGACTGTGAGACAGAGGATCCCAGCTAAGTGATTCCCTGATTCCTGACCCACAGAAATTGTGCCATAATATGTGTTTGTTGTTTTTTTTTTTAAAGGACCAAATGAGTTGAAATACAGGTTTTATAAACTCCTCCCTTCCTCTTCATGCACCTTTTTTTTAAAATTAATTAATTTATTTTTGGCTGTGTTGGGTCTTCGTTTCTGTGCGAGGGCTTTCTCTAGTTGCGGCAAGTGGGGGCCACTCTTCATCGCGGTGCGCGGGCCTCTCACTATCGCGGCCTCTCTTGTTGCGGAGCACAGGCTCCAGACGCGCAGGCTCAGTAGTTGTGGCTTACGGGCTTAGTTTTTCCGTGGCATGTGGGATCTTCCCAGACCAGGGCTCAAACCCGTGTCCCCTGCATTGGCAGGCAGATTCTCAACCACTGCACCACCAGGGAAGCCCCATGTTTGTTGTTTTAAGTGCTAAGTTGTAGAGTTATTTGTTTGTTTAGCAATAGATAAGAAATACGCTCATTAACTAAAGGAAAAATATTTTTAATTTTCTCACAAAACACAACCTAACTATATGCCTTGGACATGAGGCACACCTACAACTAAGTGATTCAGAAAGCCAAAAATGAAGGAATAAGAAAGGTATACTAAGCAGATGGAAACAAAAAGAGAGCAGGCATAGAGGTGCTGGTATCAGGCAAAGTTTAATTCAAGCCCCAAAGCATTAAATGTGACAAAGAACATATTTTGTACTAAAAGCCATCATACAACATGAAAACACAATGAATATGAACATTTATGGACTAAATTACACAGCAACCACATTTAGGAAACAAAAATTACAGGGTATGCAAGGAAACATGTAGACACGCACTAACAATAAAAGATGTAACTATAACACTCTCAGTACAAGAGAGATCAAATGGACAAATAATATGTAAGGAGATAGAATACTTGAACGAAATAATTAATAAGGTTGATGTCATGAATATAAAGAACTACACATCCTGATATACCTTCTGCTCAAGCATTCATGACACATTGACAAAATTTGATCATATATTCAGTCACAAGGAAAATATCAGTAATTTCCATTATGTAGAAATATTACAAATAGCATATCTAATCACTATAGAATAAAACTGGAAATTACTGACAAAAACAAACAAATAAGACAAATTAGTTCTTCCACCTGCAAATGAAAAATCTTTCTATTAAACAACTCCTGGGTGAAGGGGAAACACAGACTGAAATGATAGAATCTTTAGGAAAAAATATAACGAAAATGTGGAATCTAAAATACAAAACAGGGGCTTCCCTGGTGGTGCAGGGGTTATAAATCTGCCTGCCAATGCAGGAGACACGGCTTCAAGCCCTGCACCACACATGCTGTGGAGCAACCAAGCCTGTGCGCCACAACTACTGAGCCTGCGAGCCGCAACTACTGAAGCCCACGTGCCTAGAGCTGGTGCTCTGCAACAAGAGAAGACACCGCAATGAGAAGCCCACGCACCGCAACGAAGAGTAGCCCCCGCTCTCTGAAACTAGGGAAAACCTGTGCACAGCAACGAAGACCCAATGCAGCCAAAAATAAATAAATAAATAAATAAATATTTTAATAAAACACAAAACAAACGAACGTATATAATAAAACAAACAGACTCACGAATATAGAGAACAAAGTAGTGATTACCAGTGGGGAGAGGGAGGGAGGGAGAGGTGAAATAGGGGTAGGGGATTAAGAAACACAAACTACTATGTATAAAATAAATAAGTAACAAGGATCTATTGTAGCGCACAGGGAAGTATGGCCATTATTTTAAAATAACTTTTTTTTTTTTTAAATAAATTTATTTATTTATTTATTTATTTTTGCCTGTGTTGGGTCTTCGTTTTTTTGCGAGGGCTTTCTTCAGTTGCGGCGAGCGGGGGGCCACTCTTCATCGCGGTGCGCGGGCCTCTCATTGTCGCAGCCTCTCCCGTTGCGGAGCACAGGCTCCAGACGCGCAGGCTCAGTAGTTGTGGCACACGGGCTTAGTTGCTCCGCGGCATGTGGGATCTTCCCAGACCAGGGCTCGAACCCGTGTCCCCTGCATTGGCAGGCAGATTCTCAACCACTGCGCCATCAGGGAAACCCCTAAAATAACTTTAAATGGAGTATAATCTATAAAAATATCCAATCACTATGCCGTAACCTGAAACTAATATAACATTGTAAACCAACTATACTTCAAAAAATAATATAAAAACTATATAATGAAAACAGTGCATATCAGAATCTATGGGATACATCTTAAGCAGTGATCACAGGAAAATTCATAGGTTTAAAATCATACTAGGAAAAGAATAAACTAAACCAAAAGAAAGCACAAGGAAAGGAACTATAAAGATAAAAGCAGAGGTTGAGAACACGAAACAATAAATCTAAGAGCAGAGACTGAGTATAGAAAACAATATACCTCACTAATAAATCAAACTCACATTTTTTAAAGAAAAATAACAAAAGAGACACATTACTAGCTAACTTGTTCAAAATCAAAGAGATACGGCACAAATATATAAAATAAAAAATGACAAGAAGCAAATAACCACTGAAACAGAAGAAACTTTTTAAAAAATCATAAGAGACTACTTTGGAGACCCCTATAGAAATGAATTTGAAAATCTCTATCAAATGGATAATTTCCTAGGGAAATACACATTACCAAAATTTACTCCATTAGACTTAGATCAATTTCCATAAAAGAAATAGGGAAAATAATTAAGGAAATACCCCACAAAGCCAAGATGTTTTCCTAGAGATTTTCTACCAAATTCTTAAATATAAGATAATTCCAATGCTCTATATATTATTCCAGATCACCAAGAATAAAGGAAAACTTCCTAATTCCATTCATGATGCAAAACCCAGTAAAGACAGTACAAGAATGAAAAGTACGGGCCAATATCACTCAAGAATGCAAATACAAAAAAAATAAATCCAGATAAAATACTAGCAAACAAACCCCAGCATTACAGTGAGAAAAATAACACACCATGATCGAGTGGGATTTATTCCAGGAAAATGGTTCAATATTAAGAAATCCATTAGTATTATACACTGGATTAGTATATTGACCAAAAACACATATAATTATCTCCATAGATGCTGAAAAACCATTGATAAACTTTAAACAACCATTCATGTTAAAAAAATCTCTCAATAAAATAAGAATTGAAGGTTACTCTCATAACTAAGGTGTATATATGTTAGTTCTGAAACCATTATCTTATTTAATGGGAAAACAGGAGAGGCATTTCCACTCATATTAAAGCAAGGCAAACAAACAAATGAAAAATAGAAATCCTGAGAGATGGACAGATTTCCACTGTCTCTTGACCATTTTTGTAATTCAACATTGCAAACTGGAGTAAAAGTTCTCTCACCAATGCCTCTCCTGCTTGGGGCCCAGGTATACAGCAGCTGGGGACAAAGTCCACAGGCTCTGCAGTGGATACTAATAACTGAGTGACTCAATGTCTTTGCTTGTTAAAGTGCTGAGAGAAGCCCATTTTGACAGTCATTGTGAGACCAAGGGAAAAGGGAAGGAAGGAGGGAGGGAGGGAGGGCAAGAGAAGGAGAAAGGGTGAAAGAGAGCTAGCAGTGAGAACATCTGGCTCTCAGGGGCAGAAAGATCTGACCAGGATACAAGCCAGTGATAAGCAATAATGTCAAGTCACTTCACTCCAGCGAAGGAATCCACTGTTGGCTCAGCTAACTGGCTTTTCACATAGTCTAGCAAGGTCCACTTTCCTTATGAAAGCTTCTCACAGGAATAAACAAGCTGTCTGCAAAAATGAGCTGTTCTGATCCTGGCCAGGCAGTGTTGTCTAAAGCAAATCCCTGCGAATTTGAAAGAGTTGCTGGACTTGATAGTATCTCCCTTCCCTGTCTCCTTCTTCCTGTCTGCAGTGGTAGAATTACAGTGTTTGAAGTAGGAAGACGATTAAATTATGTGCCCCCATATTTTATCATGGAAGAGAAAATTGCGCTGTTTTACAGGCACAGGCTAGGCTATGATGTGGAAGAGGTGTGAATAGGGCTGAGCAAGTCACCAAAACAGGACAAACCCTGAGCATTTCCCTCTCAGCAAGAGGTTGGGTGGGTTGCGTAAGGTCTCCCAGCTACCTGAACGTGCAATTACCAGCACTCACTGGCTACCTTACCATTCCCTTACCCCCTCCTTTGTACATGTGACAATCTTACTACATGTAATTCCTTACGTCTATTTATTCATGTTTTGGTGCCTCAAAACCCATGTGCTAGTGTTGGGTAATAGTTTTCTGGTTGTGCTTCTAAGGAGCGCATTCATGCTTCTCCATCACGGGCTGGCTGGGGGGCAAGAGGACACTCAGGGAGAGCTTGGCCTCCAGCACTCTCCTCTTCTCTTCAATCAGAGTTGTGTGGGTTTATTTGTACATCTTGGATTTCAGGCTAACCTTCACTTAAAGAATCAGCTCCATCCTCCTCTATGCCCACTTGTCTACCAAGTGAGAATTTTGTTTTGTAATATATACCTTGGAGCAGAATTGCTGGAGTATAGGGTGGAGTATACATGTCATTTGACTAAGTATTGCCAGATCACTCTCCAGAATGGTGCCACAGTACACACTGCCATCAGCAATGTGTGAGGGTTGCTATACTCCCACCTCCCTGCCAATATTTGACATCATCCAACTTTCTAAATGATGCCAGTCAACAGGCAGTATCTCACCGTGGTTTCAATTTTCCTTTCTCTGATTACCTATGATTTCGAACTTCTCTTCATTTACTTATAAGACTTTAAGCTTTCCTATTCTGTATCTTGTCTGCTCATATTGTTTGCCCATTTTAAAAATTGAGATTTATGTTATTGTTCTGGTTGTTTTACAAGAGCTCCTTGTACAATCGGAAGCACTCCTCACTTTTGGGCATTACCACTGTCTCCTCCTATATGTACCTATCTGGTAATGCTAGCTGTGATGTGCCTCACTGAACAGAAGTACTTATTTTTGAGGTATTCAAATTCATCAGGTTTTTTGCTTCATGGCATGTGTCTTTGACGTTTTGTTTATTCTATCTAGCCACCCACAGGTGGCAAAGATATTCTCTTGTATTTAATTAATAGTTTTACTTTCACTCCTACCCTATTACTGTTTCACATACTGATCATAACCTAATACTCTGAAGAAAGCATATTCTGTCGAAAAGTAAGTCAGATCATGTCATTTCTCTCTTTAAAACCTGGCGATGGGGAATTCCCTGGCGGTCCAGTGGTTAGGACTCCACACTTACACTGCTGAGGGCCCGGGTTCAATCCCTGGTCAGCAAACTCAGATCCCACAAGCTGCGTGGCCTGGCCAGAAACAAACAAACAAAAACCCAAGAAAAAAACAAAACAACAACAAAAAACCTGGCAATGGCTCCCCACTTTAGAATAAGAGCCGAAGCCCAGTCAATGGTTTAAAAGGCTCTCTGTGACTGCTGTTCCCCTCTTACCAATCTGAGCATGTCTCCTGCTTCTCTCCTGCACTCATTCTGCTCCAGCCACACTGGCCCCCTCTATGATCCACAAAGGTGTCAGGTGCATACACAGCTTAGGCTGTTCTCTACTCCTGGAATGCTCTTCCTGTATGGATCTGCATAGAGAACCTCTTTACCCGCTTCAAGTGTTTGCTCAAAAGTCATTCTTTCAGAGCACTGTCCATCCCCACCATTTCTAATCTCCCGTGGCCTGACCTACATTTTTTTCTATTTCTCCATACTATTCATCATTTCCTAACATAATATATAATTTACTTATGTATTATGTGTATAGTTTATTATCTGTTTCCTACCACTAGAATGTGAGCTCCCTGGAAGCTGGAGGGTTTTGACCCAGCTATAACCTGGGGCCTAGATCACTCTGCATCTAGCCCAGGTAAGCTCTTTGTCATCATTTGCTGAATGATGACTCCTGTGACTCTTTCCCAGTGAGGACTGGCAGTAGCAGTGGCCCCTATTTCCTCTCTCCTAGTGTCAGCTTCCATCAGCATGGCCAGTGCTGTGCCACATAGAGCCTGATTTGGGACATCAGCCTTGACTATGGGGCTTCCAAGCTCCATCTGGAGTTTCTGCAAGCTATACTATATTCTTTTTCATAAATTCCTTAATTTAACCAGACTTTGTTGGTATAGCTTATATGACTTATGAGGGGGTACAAATATACGTCTGAAATAAATCAGAAAGAAAATGTCATTTAGCTCATGTTTCCTCAAAAACCTCTATTTAATTCATTAAACTGTAAATGAAAATGGTCCAATTTCCTCCAAAATGGACAGTGTCTTGGAGTGGTGTGGTAGATTGTCAAAGATGGTCGCAACACGTCCTCTTATGCTCTTTTGCAATGTACATTTTCCACTCCTCCTATCAAGAGATGGAGTCTTCTCCCCATCCTCTGAGTCTGGACCTACCTTGTGACTTGCTTTGACTAAGATGCAATGGAAGTGACACTGTGCCAGCTGTAGGTTTAGGCCTTAAGAGATCTTGCAACTTCCAGTATTACTCTCTCAGAATGCTACAATGAGACTATTACGTAAGGAAACTGATCTATTCTATTTGAGGATGAGAATCAAGATGCCCCAGCTGATAACCAGAACCAGCTGCTGGACATATAAGTGAAGTTGCTTGCACCGCAGCCAGTGGTCCAGCTGACTGCAGTTGCATGAGCGAGCTTATGTGAAACCAACAGAAGGATTGCCCTGCAAATCCACAGACTGGTGACTTATTTATTGTAATTAAAAATCTCTAAATTTGGGGGTGGTTTGTTACTGAAGGGGATGAGGATATGCCACCTCAAAATATGCTACTTTGACATAAAGATTATTCTGACCTGAAGGTAATTGAGACTCAGCAGATGCAGAAAGAAGCTTTCTCAGAGTTTCCCTTATCTATCTAAAAGCAGAGCCTCCCAAAAGAACTCAGTTGTTATAATTCCCTCCCCAGAAACAGGAGACAAGAAGTCAGCACCACACCCAAACAAACATTATCACAAGACTATCATATTGCCCATCTGTTCTCCTAAGGGCCCATTTATCTTTCCAAAAGTTCATTTGTTTTCCCCTGAGTCCCTTTCCTTCCCCTCCCTTTCACCTATTAAGATGGTTAATATAAACCCCAATTCTAACTACTCTTTGAGTTACTCATCACTGAATACTCCTGTGTGTATGCAATATTGCATATGTAAATAAACTTTTTTTCTCTTGCTAATCTATCTTTTGTTAGTTTAATTCACAGGTCTCAGGTACTGAACCTGAGAGGATAGAGAAAAAGTTTATTTACCCCTATATAACACAGCAATAGATAAGTTATATAAGTAGAAATACTAGTTACCAGAGTCAGAGCCAGTGTATCTTTTTCTTCTTCAGTATTTTTGAGACAAATAGGTATAAGTTGTACCTGGTCAGCTGAGTCATATGGTGTTGATAAGCAGAATTAGCTGAAATTCTGCAAACATAATAACAGTGATACAGTTTTTGTTCACTGGGGGCAAATTATCTACTTCATTATCTAAATTTTAAAACTTTTAATATGCCTCCCAAGAAGATATCTGGTTAAGGGAGAAAAAAAATCACAAAAGAAAAACAGAGAGCAAGCCCTAAAAAAAAGAAAGGAGTAATTTTTCTCAGTATGAAAGCAAGAAAAATAGAACACAAGTATTGAACAAGACATTTTAAATTAAACCATGATTAGGTGACATTTGACATAGACTTGAAGGCAGTAAAAAGTTTAGATGCAGTTATCTGGAGGAAGAGCCTACCAGATGGAGGTGTTAGCCAGTGCAAAGGCCCCAGAGCATGAATGTACTTGTCATATCCTTAGCATGATTGGTTTATGACATCCATTTATGGTAAGAACAGTATGGAATAACAAAATTAAAGATAAGGTAAACTTTAATAAATCCCTTATTTTCATAAAAAAAGGATACAATTTTGACTGATTGAAAAGCAGCTTCTGTCTCACTTCCAATAAACAAATGTTAAATACTTAAAGGACATCAGTTTAAGTATTTGTTAGCCCAGGATCTGGTTCTAATCTAATTTTTAACTCTAATCACCATCCCTATGACCAAGCTGGTCTCTGAGAGTCTTGCCCACATCTCTTGCTCTGAGCCTGCGAGTTTGGAAGCAGGTCAAACTAGTCAACATCACATGCAACTGGGATTTCAAATATCAAATTATTCTGTGGTATCTGCGATTCAAGGACTGTTGCTGCATATCCTGGAAAAAGGCCTAGAGTGTTACATTGTCTTTCCAAGAAATAATATTTATATGCTGTAATTAATAATCCAGTAGAACTCCAAACATGACTTCTTGTTCACTGCTAGACACACATTTGGGTCATTTTAAGGGCTTTCCCTTCTAACATTTAATTAATGTTTTAATGTGCCTCAAAACCTAAAGAAAGGCTTTCAAAAAGAAATTACCTTAGATAACTTCATTATACGGAAATATATGCTACTTTGAAAATTTCAGAAATACAGATAAGCACAAATAAGCCAAATGCAATTCTGCTACTGAAAGATACATACAGTCTGCATTTTATATCATTCCATTCTTGAGCATATTCTTATAAATAAATATATGATAAAGTAGACTCAAACTCTATGTGCTATTTTGTAATTCATTTTCTTCACTGATATACTGTAACATGAAATTCCATCCTTGTCAATAAATATATGTCTTTACTGTATTATCATTTTTAATGACTACACACTAGTCTCTTATTTAACCAATACCTTATTGTTGAACATTGTTTGATTCTGTAAATGCAGAATGGTTATGATAACATTATTTCCATATGTATATCCATGGCTAATTTCCAAAAATCAATTTCTGGAAATGGCTTAAGAGGACAGATATTATGCACATGCACTATGGGACATTGCACTGCAGAATCCATTTTGCCACACCACCAAAATTCTTTTTAATCATTTAGAATTAAAATTCTTAGAATTTTTTTAAATCAGTGCCAACCAAATAGGGAACAAATTATGTCTAAATTTTAAATTTTGAAGTTTTGATTACTAGTTCTGATAAACAATTTCCCACAGATATTAACAATAATTCCATAATATGATCTGATATCAAGTCCATGTTAAGATTGTTCTCACTGTCCCAAGAATGTCTTCTATGGTGATTTTTTTTCAAACCAGGGTCCAATCGCAATTCATGCATTGCATTACACTGTTATGCTTCTTCCCACCCTCATTTTAATGACATTAGCTTTGAGGATTGTTGGTTCACACACTGGCCCCCATAAACAGAGGGCAAGGAGAGACCAAAGAAAGAGGCAGAGCACTCCTGATTGGTAGGTGGCAGTTTTAACAAGCAAGGGAACTTACATGTGAGGCTTGCATTGGGCGGCCACAAAACAGACCTCCACACTCGCCCACCAGAATCTTAAAAGTTGATGTAGGGGCTTTAGCGGGGTTCATTCATGTTTACTGTTCAGGTAGTCTTAACACCTTACTCTCTCAAGGCTGTGTCCTTTAAAGAGCTCATAGTGTGGGAACAGTGGGCGTTATGTACATTCCAAGGATAGGGGAAGAGGCTAGGAGCCTTCTATTGCCCAGGTCCAACTCCCGTGTCAACCAGTGGTCACATTCTCTCAATGACCTCCTCTAACCGGGATTCTAGGCCAGCTGTCCTATAGAACAGGAGTCCCCAACCCCCAGGCCACAGACCGGTCCATGGCATGTTAGGAACCGGGCTGCACAGCAGGAGGTGAGCCGTGGGCGGGCGAGCAAAGCTTCATCTGTATTTACAGCTGCTCCCCATCGCTCGCATTACTGCCTGAGCTCTGCCTCCTGTCAGATCAGCGGCGGCATTAGATTCTCATAGGAGCCCGAACCCTAGTGTGAACTGCACATGCGAGGTATCTAGGTTGCGGGCTACCTGTGAGGATCTGATGCCTGATGATCTGAGGTGGAGCTGAGAATGTGATGCTAGCGCTGGGGAGCGGCTGCAGATACAGATTATCATTAGCAGAGAGGTTTGACTGCACAGAGACCATAATAAATCAATTGCTTGCAGACTCATATCAAAACCCCACAGGGAATGGCAAGTGACAATTAAGCTGCATCTTATGGAGTAGACTGGACATAGGCAACACACTTTGGGTGTCACTGTCTCCCATCACCCCCAGATGGGACCATCTAGTTGCAGGAAAACAAGCTCAGGGCTCCCACTGATTCTGCATTATGGTGAGTTGTATAATTATTTCAGTATATATTACAATGTAATAATAATAGAAATAAAGTGCACAATAAATGTAACGCACTTGAATCATCCCCTCACCCCGTCCATGGAAAATTGTCTTCCACAAAACTGGTCCCTGGTGCCAAAAAGTTTGGGGACCGCTGCTATAGAATGTCCCACATGCTTGATTTATCTGATTGTTTCTTCACGATGTAATTTAACTTGCCCTCTCTCAGTCTGTGATATAGACAAAACATTAGATCTAGAATCTTGATTAAGTGATATTGTATATTTCATATTGCATGATATCAAGAAGCTCCTAATTCCAGGTTGACTCACTATCAGTAGATGCTAGGTTTGATCCTTTGGTTAAGGTAAGAAATTTACAGTTCCTCCATTGTGAAAGTACATTTTCCCCCTTTGCAATTCTAAGTAATCTGTGGGCTAACACATTGATTAGCACCATGTAAATATTCTCTTCCCTAATAGCTTTCATCTAGTAGTCTTAGTATCCATTGATGATCCTTCCTGAATTATATATTACATTGGGAATTGCAAAATGGTAGTTTTATAATTTTGTCATAAATTTTACATTTACTAGCTGGCATACTTTTCAAAAAAAGAGGCTCTCTCTCTCTCTCTCTTCATGTTATTATGGACTCAAAGATTTTTACTTATTCATTTTGCTAAAATAAATTACTGTTATTTAATTTTTTTGATGTTCAAATTGTCCCACTCTTTGCCAGTAAGGGCCCTTTCAAGGCAGCTCCTGTATCTTTTTGACATGATCCCATTAGTCTTTGAGTGTTTTCTAGTTTTCTAGTACATTGAGATGTTCTTAGGCTCACTTTGCATTTTCCTGCCCCAGATCTGGAACTTCCCATCTGTGGAAAGAGAATTCCAGGTTGGAGGAACACCAAGTGCAAAGGCCCTGAGGTAGAACCATACTAATTATGTTAGAGAAGTAGAAAGGAGACCAGTGAGGGGAGAGGGGTAAGAGATGGGGTCAGATCTTGTAGGGTCTTGTAGGTTAGGCTAAAGGTTTCAAATTTGACTTTCAGTGAATGGGAAGCCATTGGAATGTTTTGAATAGAGGAGTAACTTTATCTAACTTACCTTTGTTGAGATCCCTCTGGCTTCTTTGTAGAGACTAGACCAGAGGGCAGGGTTAGAAACAGAGACACTAAGTTAGGAATATATTTTATTCTTCAAGGGAAAGGTGAGGTGGCTTTGACCAGGCAGACTGATCAAAGTGTAAGAAATGGTTGATTCTTAATTCATTTTGAGGCTAGAGCAAAGAAGTTGTGGGATGTAGGAGAAAGAAAGGAGCTAAGAAAATTAGACATTTGTAAAAATTAGCAGGACCACTAAGAGTAAAATTACAGAAGGGGATTAAATAAAAGAGGAAATGTTTAATGTGAATAAAACTGAATTATTTGGGGGAAGAATCAGGTAGCACTTAGTACTTAACAGCCCTGGGATACAATAAGAAATATATATTTTGTCTTGGCACATAGCTCCTAAAACCCTTGGAATCTCCTAAGTGATCAGAATGTCTTTTGTATGCTGATGAGATTGCTGGTGGCTGGAGCCCCTAGATAGCTTCAGTATGGGGGCTGGTCACCAGAAAAACCAATTCATGATTAGAGTTGGAACTGTCAGCTCCACCATTGCCCCGACCATCTCCCACCCCCAACCTCTTGGGAAAGGATTGGGGGTGAAGATTGAGATGATCACCAATAGCCAATGATTTGATCAATCATGCCTATGTAATGAAACCTCCATAAAAACCTCTAAACAATGGGTTCAGAGAGCTTCCAGGTGATGAACACATCAAGGTACTAGGAAGATGTTGTATCTAAAGAGGGCATGGAAGCTCAGTGCCCCTTCCCTCACACCGTGCTCTATGTATCTCTTCCATTTGGCTGTTCCTGAGTTGTATCCTTTACCATAAACTGGTAATAGTAAGTAAAGCACTTTCCTGAGTTCTGTGAGTTGCTCTATCAAATTATTGAACCTGAGGCAGGGGTCATGGAAACCCCCAATTTTTAGCCAAGTCAGACAGAAGTGTGGGTAATTTGGGCATCTAATACTTGCAATTGGTGTCTGAAGGGGGGGCAGGTTTGTGGGATTGAGCCCTTAAGCTATGGGGTCTGTGCTAACTCTGGGTAGTTAGTGCAAGAACTGAATTGTTGGACACTTAGTTGGTGTCAGAGATTTGGAGAAATAGTGTTGGAAAAGACACCGTGCTCTTTGGTGTCAAGAGGAAAAAAAAATCCCTCATTCAGTGTCAGAAATGTTATGAGTTAGTAACACTTCAGAACCCTAAAGTATGGATTGCTCATTCCTTTTTCAAAACATGAGTTCAGGCTTCTCATGGGAGCTAATGCAGTGGTCACTTGCAAATTTGAACTGTTTCTTTCTTTCAGTCTAAGCATTCTCTTATGTCTGGTTCTGCAACTCAAATTCGGTTCAGATCAGTATTTACCTTTTCATATCAAACATATATGACAAAATAGTAATTTCCAATTCAGTTGTTTCACATTTTAAAGACGTAGAATCCATAAAATAAAGAACATAAATCACAGGTTTCAGCTCAAGAAAGAATCACAATATGAACTACTATCCAGATCAAGAACTAGAACGCTATCAGCATTCCACAAGTGATTTTTTTGCCCCCTCCCAGGCGCTAACCCCACTCTCCTCCCAGAGGTAACTGCTATTTTAATTCTCAAACCCAAAGATTAATTTTGCCTGTGTTTGAATTTTATATATAATGGAATCGTGCAGTATGTATTCTTTTATGTCTGGATATTTTATTTTATTTTATTTTTTAACTTTATTTATTTATTTTTTTAACATTTTTATTGGAGTATAATTGCTTTACAATGGTGTGTTAGTTTCTGCTTTATAACAAAGTGAATCAGTTATACATATACATATGTCCCCATATATCTTCCCTCTTGTGTCTCCCTCCCTCCCACCCTTCCTATCCCACCCTTCTAGGTGTTCACAAAGCACTGAGCTGATCTCCCTGTGCTATGCAGCTGCTTCCCACTAGCTATCTATTTTATGTTTGGTAGTGTATATATGGCCATGCCACTCTCTCAATTTGTCACATCTTACCCTACCCCCTCCCTATATCCTCAAGTCCATTCTCTAGTAGGTCTGTGTCTTTATTCCCGTCTTGCCACTAGGTTCTTCATGACCATTTTTTTTTTTTTAGATTCCATATATATGTGTTAGCATACGGTATTTGTTTTTCTCTTTCTGACTTACTTCACTCTGTATGACAGACTCTAGGTCCATCCACCTCACCACAAATAACTCAATTTCGTTTCTTTTTATGGCTGAGTAATATTACATTGTATACACGTGCCACATCTTCTTTATCCATTCATCTGTTGATGGACACATAGGTTGCTTCCATGTCCTGGCTATTGTAAACAGAGCTGCAATGTACACTGTGGTACATGACTCTTTCTGAATTATTGTTTTCTCAGGGTATATGCCCAGTAGTGGGATTGCTGGGTCCTATGGTAGTTCTATTCTTAGTTTTTTAAGGAACCTCCATACTGTTCTCCATAGTGGCTGTATCAATTTACATTCCCACCAACAGTGCAAGAGGGTTCCCTTTTCTGCACACCCTCTCCAGAATTCATTGTTTGTAGATTTTTTGATGATGGCCATTCTGACTGGTGTGAGATGGTATCTCATTGTAGTTTTGATTTGCATTTCTCTAATGATTAATGATGTTGAGCATTCTTTCATGTGTTTGTTGGCAATCTGTATATCTTCTTTGGAGAAATGTCTACCCAGGTCTTCTGCCCATTTTTGGATTGGGTTGTTTCTTTTTTTGATATTGAGCTGCATGAGCTGCTTGTAAATTTTGGAGATTAATCCTTTGTCAGTTGCTTCATTTGCAAATATTTTCTCCCATTCTGAGGATTGTCTTTTTGTCTTGTTTATGGTTTCCTTTGCTGTGCAAAAGCTTTTAAGTTTCATTAGGTCCCATTTGTTTATTTTTGTTTTTATTTCCATTCCTCTAGGAGGTGGGTCAAAAAGGATCTTGCTGTGATTTATGTCATAGAGTGTTCTGCCTATGTTTTCCTCTAAGAGTTTTATAGTATCTGGCCTTACGTTTAGGTCTTTAATCCATTTTGAGTTTATTTTTGTGTATGGTATTAGGGAGTGTTCTAATTTCATTCTTTTACATGTAGCTGTCCAGTTTTCCCAGCACCACTTATTGAAGAGGCTGTCTTTTCTCCACTGTATATTCTTGCCTCCTTTATCAAAGATAAGGTGACCATATGTGTGTGGGTTTATCTCTGGGCTTTCTATCCTGTTCCATTGATCTATATTTCTGTTTTTGTGCCAGTACCATACTGCCTTGATTATTGTAGCTTTGTAGTATCGTCTGAAGTCAGGGAGCCTGATTCCTCCAGCTCCGTTTTTCTTTCTCAAGAATGCTTTGGCTATTTGGGGTCTTTTGTGTTTCCATACAAATTGTGAAATTTTTTGTTCTAGTTCTGTGAAAAATGCCAGGGGTAGTTTGATAGGGATTGCATTGAATCTGTAGATTGCTTTGGGTAGTATAGTCATTTTCACAATGTTGATTCTTCCAATCCAAGAAGGACATGGTATATCTCTCGATCTATTTGTATCATCTTTAATTTCTTTCATCAGTGCCTTATAGTTTTCTGCATACAGGTCTTTTGTCTCCTTAGGTAGGTTTATTCCTAGATATTTTATTCTTTTTGTTGCAATGGTAAATGGGAGTCTTTTCTTAATTAGGCTTTCAGATTTTTCATCATTAGGGTATAGGAATACAAGAGATTTCTGTGCATTAATTTTGTATCCTGCTACTTTACCAAATTCATTGATTAGCTCTAGTAGTTTTCTGGTAGCATCTTTAGGATTCTCTATGTATAGTATCATGTCATCTGCACACAGTGACAGCTTTACTTCTTCTTTTCAGATTTGGATTCCTTTTATTTCTTTGTCTTCTCTGATTGCTGTGGCTAACACTTCCAAAACTATGTTGAATAATAGTGGTGAGAGTGGGCAACCTTGTCTTGTTCCTGATCTTAGAGGAAATGGTTTCAGTTTTTCACCATTGAGGACGATGTTGGCTGTGTGTTTGTCATATATGGCCTTTATTATGTTGAGGAAAGTTCCCTCTATGCCTACTTTCTGGAGGGTTTTTATCATAAATAGGTGTTGAATTTTGTCAAAAGCTTTCTCTGCATCTATTGAGATGATTGTATGGTTTTTCTCCTTCAGTGTGTTAATATGCTGTATCACATTGATTGATTTGCGTATATTGAAGAATCTTTGCATTCCTGGGATAAACCCCACTTGATCATGGTGTATGATCCTTTTAATGTGCTGTTGGATTCTGTTTGCTAGTATTTTGTTGAGGATTTTTGCATCTCTGTTCATCAGTGATATTGGCCTGTAGTTTTCTTTCTTTGTGACATCTTTGTCTGGTTTTGGTATCAGGGTGATGGTGGCCTCGTAGAATGAGTTTGGGAGTGTTCCTCCCTCTGCTGTATTTTGGAAGAGTTTGAGAAGGATAGCTGTTAGCTCTTCTCTAAATGTTTGATAGAATTCGCCTTTGAAGCCATCTGGTCCTGGGTTTTTGTTTGTTGGAAGATTTTTAATCACAGTTTCAATTTCAGTGCTTGTGATTGGTCTGTTCATATTTTCTATTTCTTCCTGGTTCAGTCTCGGAAGGTTGTGCATTTCTAAGAATTTGTCCATTTCTTCCAGGTTGTCCATTTTATTGGCATAGAGTTGCTTGTAGTAATCTCTCATGATCCTTTGTATTTCTGCAGTGTCAGTTGTGACTTCTCCCTTTTCATTTCTAATTCTATTGATTTGAGTCTTCTCCCTTTTTTTCTTGATGAGTCTGTCTAGTGGTTTATCAATTTTGTTTATCTTGTCAAGGAACCAGCTTTTAGTTTTATTGATCTTAGCTATTGTTTCCTTCATTTCTTTTTCATTTATTTCTGATCTGATCTTTATGATTTCTCTCCTTCTGATAACTTTGGGGGTTTTTTGTTCTTCTTTCTCTAATTGCTTTAGGTGTAAGGTTAGGTTGTTTATTTGAGATGTTTCTTCTTTCTCGAGGTAGGATTGTATTGCTATAAACTTCCCTCTCGGAACTGCTTTTGCTGTGTCCCATAGGTTTTGGGTCATTGTGTTTTCATTGTCATTTGTTTCTAGGTATTTTTTGATTTCCTCTTTGATTTCTTCAGTGATCTCTTGCTTATTTATTAGTGTATTGTTTGGCCTCCATGTGTTTGTATTTTTTACAGATCTTTTTCTGAAATTGATATCTAGTCTCATAGCGTTGTGGTCGGAAAAGATACTTGATACGATTTCAATTTTCTTAAATTTACCGAAGCTTGATTTGTGACCCAAAGTATGATCTATCCTGGAGAATGTTCCATGAGCACTTGAGAAGAATGTGTATTCTGTTGTTTCTGGATGGAATGTCCTATAAATATCAATTAAGTCCATCTTGTTTAAAGTATCATTTAAAGCTTGTGTTTCCTTATTTATTTTCATTTTGGATGATCTGTCCATTGGTGAAAGTGGGGTGTTAAAGTCCCCTACTATGATTGTGCTACTGTCGATTTCCCCTTTTATGGCTGTTAGTATTTGCCTTATGTACTGAGGTGCTCCTGTGTTGGGGGCATAAATATTTACAATTGTTATATCTTGTTTTTGGATTGATCCCTTGATCATTATGTAGTGTCCTTCTTTGTCTCTTGTAATAGTCTTTTTTTAAAGTCTATTTTGTGTGATATGAGAATTGCTACTCCAGCTTTCTTTTGATTTCCATTTGCATGGAATATCTTTTTCCATCCCCTCACTTTCAGTCTGTATGTGTCCCTAGGTCTCTTGTAGACAGCATATATATGGGTCTTGTTTTTTTATCCATTCAGACAGTCTATGTGTTTTGGTTGGAGCATTTAATCCATTTACATTTTAGGTAATTATCGATATGTATGTTCCTATTACCATTTTCTTAATTGTTTTGGGTTTGTTATTGTAGGTCTTTTCCTTCTCTTGTGTTTCCTGCCTAGAGAAGTTCCTTTAGCATTTGTTGTAAAGCTGGTTTGGTGGTGCTGAATTCTCTTAGCTTTTGCTTGTCTGTTAAGGTTTTAATTTCTCCGTCAAATCTGAATGAGATCCTTGCTGGGTAGAGTAATCTTGGTTGTAGGTTTTTCTCCTTCATCTCTTTAAATATGTCCTGCCACTCCCTTCTGGCTTGCAGAGTTTCTGCTGAAAGTTCAGCTGTTAACCTTATGGGGATTCCTTTGTGTGTTATTTGTTGTTTTTCCCTTGCTGCTTATAATATTTTTTCTTTGTATTTAATTTTTGATAGTTTGATTAATATGTGTCTTGGTGTGTTTCTCCTTGGATTTATCCTGTATGGGACTCTCTGTGCTTCCTGGACTTGATTAACTATTTCCTTTCCCATATTAGGGAAATTTTCAACTATAATCTCTTCAAATATTTTCTCAGTCCCTCTCTTTTTCTCTTCTTCTTCTGGGAACCCCATAATTCGAATGTTGGTGCGTTTAATGTTGTCCCAGAGGTCTCTGAGACTGTCCTCAATTCTTTTCATTCTTTTTTCTTTATTCTGCTCTGCAGTAGTTATTTCCAGTATTTTATCTTCCAGGTCACTTATCTGTTCTTCTGTCTCAGTTATTCTGCTATTGATCCCTTCTAGAGAATTTTTAATTTCATTTATTGTGTTATTCATCACTGTTTGTTTGCTCTTTAGTTCTTCTAGGTCCTTGTTAAACGTTTCTTGTATTTTCTCTATTCTATCATCAAGATTTTAGATCATCTTTACTGTCATGATCCTGAATTCTTTTTCAGGTAGACTGCCTATTTCCTCTTCATTTGTTAGGTCTGGTGGGTTTTTGCCTTGCTCCTTCATCTGCTGTGTGTTTCTCTGTCTTCTCATTTTGCTTAACTTACTGTGTTTGGGGTCTCCTTTTCCCAGGCTGCAGGTTCGTAGTTCCTGTTGTTTTTGGTGTCTGTCCCCAGTGGCTAAGGTTGGTTCAGTGGGTTGTGTAGGCTTCCTGGTGGAGGGGACTAGTGCCTGTGTTCTGGTGGATGAGGCTGGATCTTCTCTTTCTGGTGGGCAGGACCGTGTCTGGTGGTGTGTTTTGGGGTGTCTGTGGCCTTATTATTATTTTAGGTAGCCTCTCTGCTAATGGATGGGGTTGTGTCTTGCTAGTTGCTTGGCATAGGGTGTCCAGCACTGTAGCTTGCTGGTCATTGTGTGGAGCTGGGTCTTGACCTTGAGATGGAGATCTCTGGGAGATTTTCGCCATTTGATATTACGTGGAGTTGGGAGGTCTCTTGTGGACCAGTGTCTTGAATTTGGCTTTCCCACCTCAGAGGCACTACCCTGACACCTGGCTGGAGCACCAAGAGCCTGTCATCCACACGGCTCAGAATAAAAGGGAGAAAAAAAAGAAAGAAAGAAAGAAAATAAAATAAAGTAAAAATAAAATAAAGTTATTAAAATAAAAAATAATTATTAAAAAAATTTTTTAAGTAATAAAAAAGAAAGGAAGAAAGAAGAGAGCAACCAAACCAAAAAACAAATCCACCAATGATAACAAGTGCTAAAAACTATACTAAAAAACAAGACGGACCGACAGAAATCTAGGACAAATGGTAAAACCAAAGCTATAGAGACAAAATCACACACACAAGCATACACATACACACTCACGAAAAGAGAAAAAGGGAAAAAAATATATATATCATTACTCCCAAAGTCCACCTCCTCAATTTGGGATCATTCGTTGTCTATTCAGGTATTCCACAGATGCAGGTACATCAAGTTGTTTGTGGAGCTTTAATCCGCTGCTCCTGAGGCTGCTGGGAGAAATTTCCCTTTCTTTTCTTTGTTTGCACAGCTCCCGGGGTTCAGCTTTGGATTTGGACCCGCCTCTGTGTGTAGGTCGCCTGAGAGCGTCTGTTCTTGCTCAGACAGGACGGGGTTAAAGGAGCAGCTGCTTCATTGGCTCTGGCTCACTCAGGCCGGGGGTGGGGGAGCGGTACGGAGGCGGGGCGAGCCTGCGGCAGCAGAGGCCGGAGTGACGTTGCAACAGCCTGAGGTGCGCCGTGCGTTCTCCCGGGTAAGTGTCCCTGGATCACAGGACCCTGGCAGTGGCGGGCTGCACAGGCTCCCGGGAGGGGAGGTGTGCAGAGTGACCTGTGCTCGCACACAGGCTTCTTGGTGGCGGCAGCAGCAGCCTTAGCGTCTCATGCCCGTCTCTGTGGTCCGCGCTGATTGCCGCGGCTCGCGCCTGTCTCTGGAGCTCGTTTAAGCAGCGCTCTTAATCCCCTCTCCTCGCGCCCCAGGAAACAAAGAGGCAAGAAAAAGTCTCTTGACTCTTCGGCAGCTCCAGACTTTTTCCCGGACTCCCTCCCGGCTAGCTGTGGTGCACTAGCCCCTTCAGGCTGTGTTCACACCACCAACCCCAGTCCTCTCCCTGGGATCCGACCGAAGCCCGAGCCTCAGCTCCCAGCCCCGCCCGCCCTGGCGGGTGAGCAGACAAGCCTCTCGGGCGGGTGAGTGCTGCTCGGCGCCGAGCCTCTGTGCGGGAGTCTCTCCGCTTTGCCCTCCGCACCCCTGTGGCTGCGCTCTCCTCCGTGGCTCCGAAGCTTCCCCCCTCTGCCACCCGCAGTCTCCGCCCGCGAAGGGGCTTCCTAGTGTGTGGAAACCTTTCCTCCTCCACAGCTCCCTCCCACTGGTGCAGGCTCCGTCCCCATTCTTTTGTCTCTGTTGTTTCTTTTTTCTTTTGCCCTACCCAGGTACCTGGGGAGTTTCTTGCCTTTTGGGAGATCTGAGGTCTTCTGCCAGCATTCAGTTGGTGTTCTGTAGGAGTTGTTCCACGTGTAGATGTATTTCTGATGTATTTGTGGGGAGGAAGGTGATCTCCACGTCTTACTCTTCTGCCATCTTGAAGCTCCTCCTATGTCTGTATATTTTGCCTGACATTTGGTTATGTGAGCAATTCATCAGTATCATTGCACATAGCAGTAGTTCATTAATTTTTATTGCTATATTTTGTATAAATATACTCAATTCATTTATCCACCCTACTGAGGGATATCTGATCTGTTTACTGAATTTGGCTATTAGAAATAATGCTGCTATGGGCATTCTTGTACATGACTTTCGATGCACATATATATATATTTCTTTGGGCATATATCTAGGAATAAAATTATTGGATTATGGGCTGTGTGGTAAATATTTTACTCCCAGTTTTCAATAGTGGTTGTATAAATAAAGTTACAGTAGTACCAGCAATATATGAAGGTTCTAGTTGCTGTGAAGACTCACAAACTTGGCATTTTCATTCTTCTTCATTTTAGCCATTGGGTAGGTGTATAGCAGTATCTCATTGTGGTTTTAATTTGCATTTTTTGATAACTAATAAGGTTGAGAACCTTTTCACATATCCTCATGAATAAATGGAATATATGCATTTAAGGTTATAAATTTCCTTACATGCATAGCTTTAGGTATATTTCACAAGTTAGTTTGTATTTTTTTTTATTTATAAATTTTTATTTATTTATTTATTTAGGCTGTGTTGGGTCTTCGTTTCTGTGTGAGGGCTTTCTCTAGTTGCGGCAAGCGGGGGCCACTCTTCATTGCGGTGCGCGGGCCTCTCTTGTTGCGGAGCACAGGCTCCAGACGCGCAGGCTCAGTAATTGTGGCTCACGGGCCTAGTTGCTCCACGGCATGTGGCATCTTCCCAGACCAGAGCTTGAACCCGTGTGCCCTGCATTGGCAGGCAGATTCTCAACCACTGCACCACCAGGGAAGCCCAGTTAGTTTGTATTTTAATTATTATTTAGTTTGGAATGTTCTTCAAGTTGTATTTTAACTGGTTCTTTGACTTATTGTCTATTTAAATGTATGTTGCTAACTTTCCAACACGAGGGGATTTTCTGGTTATCTTTTTGTTAATGATGTCTGGCTTCCACATACTCTGAAAGATTAAATTCCTTTGATATTTGTTTTAGGCCCAACATACGGTAATTTCTGGTAAATATTTTGTGTGCCTTTGTAAGTAATGCACAATCTATCACTGTTGGGGTCAATCTTCTATATATGTCAAGTTAGAACAGGGAAGAAAACAACAATAAGGCTCAAAAGATTTGTACAATATGATACATAAGGTTGACTTACTTTGGCATGTATAGAAGCAGAAAATATGCCCTGATCACAATAACACAAAAGTTGAAATTAATAACAAAAACAGAAAGAAAAATACAAGTAAAATACAACTTCTTTCCTAAACAATTGATATGAGGGAAAAAATCATTTCAAAAATAAATAAGTACAATTATATAAATGCTATATATGAGATAAAAATTAAAGCATTACTCAGAGAAACAAATCTTAGCCCTAAATATTTATATTAATAACTAAGAAAAAATAAAATAATCAAACTCAGTAGGTTAGAAAAAGAACACAAAATTAAGCCTTAGGGAAGCAGAAAGGAAATGAAGCAAAAGCAGAAATTGTTGATATAGGAAATAAGACCTCTATATTTAACAAATAAACCAAGAGCTTATTCTTTTGAAAAAGTCAGTAAAATGGATAACTTTACTGTATTAGGATTAAGCTAAGCTTAGACTTGTTATAAACAACCTCTAAGTCCTAGTGGCTTGTCACATAAATTTTATTTCTCCTGCACACAAAGTCCACTATAGGTTAGAAGACTCTCCAAGGCAACTGTTTTCCCTGCAGTAACTTAGCCATTTGGGCTGCTTTGACTTGAGGTTCTGCCCTATCAACACATGCCCTCCAAGCTTACTGTCAGTAGGGAAGAAAATCTGGAAGATTTCACAAGGGCTTTTCATCCTCAGCCTGGAATGTCTCCATGGCTCCAAGGGAGATAAGTTTCATTACATTTTGAATGGGTGCATATGGCTCCAAGTCTAATACCCTAGGAATGTCAGGAGCCAGTGGGTCTGGGGTAAAGGAAACATTCTCTAGCATGTCAATTTTCTTTACTCAGGAAGTCAAACAGTGCAGAAACAGGAAAATATTTACTTCCTGACACTAGTGTTTACTAGAAAACAATTAGAAATGAAATGACTGGGTTGCATCTTCAACTTTTCTAACCATTGATAAATTATCTCCCAAAGTAGTGTTATCAGTTTAAACGCTCACTAGCAGTGTACTCAAGTTACTGTTTCTCCACATCCTCATCAAGAAATAATATTGGCAGACATCATGTTTTTGCCTACCAGATAGCTGTTAACACGATGTCTCACTGTTTTCTAAATTTTTATTTTCCTGATATAGCAAGGTGGGAGGATTTTTTTTAAAAAATATTTTGGCCATTGAATTTCCTCTTCTGTTGATTGCTTGTTCATATTCTATGCCCATATAGCTATTGAGTATTTGTGTTATTTATTGATTTGTAAGCATCATTACATATTCTGGAAGCTAATACTTTGCATGCATTGCAAAATCTTCTCCCAGTCTGTACCTTGTCTCTAACCTTTTCACTCTTCTAATGGTCTATTGTATACAGATTTTTAAATATTTAGTCAAAATGTATCAGTTTTCCCTTAGGAAGTTTTTTGTTTCTATCTTTTAAAATCTTCTCAAACCTAAAGTCACATTTATATTCTCCTACTAGTCATTTTGAAACTAGTAGTTTGTTTTTCACATTTAGGTTTTAATTTTATTTGGAACTTATTTTAAAATAATATTGTAAGGTTTTTATTATATTTGGATGTTACTTTTATATAGATACCTGTGGGGAAAGAATTTGAGATCATGGCCCACAGAGAAAATATAGTGTCAGATCCACTGAGGTAAAAGGACATTAAAAGAAAGCTAAGTGGTGGTCTGTGGAGAAACAAGCTGTCAGTACACTGGAAAGAAGGAGGCAAAGTTATTGATATGGGCCATGATTCTCCCTTTTTTCACTAGATAAAGGATTGACTTTGTTCCTGCTGAATACAATTCGATAAAAGCAGCCCCATTTTTTGTGTGAATATTCCTTAAACAGAAGCACCAGGTTGTTTATGAAAGTTCCCTGGACTAGTGATATAAGCTCAAGTATAACAGAGCAATGGCAGAGTCAGAATTAGTTCATTTTCTGCTCCAAGATTGTCTCTGGCAGGTATTCATACTTTATGAATTTAGGGGAAGAGGAAAATGAAAAAGCCATTCCAATTTATGCAGCATCTGCTCTGGCTCTGTTTGGCCATCTCACTTCCATTAAGTTCTGTAGCTGTGCCTAAATTAATTGGCACAAACTCCGGTCTGGGGAAGGGGAGTCTCTTCCCATAAGTCTGTTATTCACTAGATTGCTAAAATATCCAGTTGTCCCAGCACTATTTATAGACTAGTCTACCTCTTACTATTGATTTGTAATGACAGTTCTGTCATACATCAGATGTTGATATAAGCATGCATTTGTTTGTGGGTTCTCTATTCTGTTCCCTGGGTTTATTTGTCTGTCCCTGCAACAATAGCTCACTGTGACTAATTACTATACCTTTAAAATAAATCTTAATATCTGCTAGGGTGAGTAACACACTTTGTTTTATTTCTTTTATTGACTTTATTTTTGGAACCTAAAAACACACCCCCCAAAAAAACCCATGTGAATTTTAGGATTATCTTGGTAAATTCAATGAAAAATTTTTTTGAATGTTGTGATTATAATGTCATTTAATTCAAAGATCAGAACAGGCAGAACTGACTTTTTTTATATAGATTTGTCTTATCCATGAACATGGTCCGTCTTTTCATTTTATCAGAACTTCTTTTATGTCCTTCTATAAGGTTTCATAATTTTTCTATGAATAGCTTGCCCATATTTTGTTAACCGTTTTTCCCCTGTAGGTTTTCTTGTTATTTTGAACATTAGCATTTTAAAATTACTTTTTCAAATCATGTGGCAGCCATGAAAGTGGGTCACTCAGATCCTCAGATCTCCATTCAGAGAAAACTAGCTGGGAGGTACACAATCAGCTGATGGCCTTCAGTGGCAGCACCTTTGAGATCCACTGCAGTATATGAATCAAGGGCATATTTTCTTCAGGCAGGTTCAACCACAGACAGAGCACAATAGGGGTGCCAGATCCTGGGCAACTCTACCCAAGGTAGAACTCCTCTAGAAGCAGTCTTTGCTCTGGAGTACCTTGTTGCACTTGCCATGATTTCCTCAGAGATGCACTTTAGCCTGAGCCTCTTTCTGCATAATCCCTTGCCCCTCTCCTTCATCAGGTGTCGGATATTTACTGCAGCATGTAAGGCTTTCCCTGTCTATTCCTATTCCCTCTCTTCTTGTTGTTCAAAAGTATTAACCACAATAAATCTTTTGCACTTCTAATTCTGTCTTAGCATCTGCTTAAACAAAGGACTTCAAATGATACAATTCATTATCATAAATGTTCTAAGAAAGCATGCATTAAGATGGGTCTTAGAAATTTATTCATTTATAACTTGGCTAAAAAAAGAATCCCATCCCAACTGGTATGTGGGGTATGGTGGCACAATTGCTAAAACTTTCACTGGCAATGACTTGGAAAAGCATCCTGATGAAAGGGAACACCATGACCAATGTGATATTACAAGCATTGGAAAGGTCTGGGGTGAATATATACAAGGGCAATGAGCTTGGACAATTATCACTAAGTTGCATTGAAGCCCTAAAGAGTGATAATGAGCAAATGAAGGCATTTAAAAAATAGATAAACACTAAATATGAGAACCAGAAGTCCTCCGTGTTAGCTTACAGATATACCAGCTGAGGAAAAATATCAGAATCTGTTAGTGAAGTTTGAGGAGCTTCAAAGACAAGACCATGCTCAGTCAAGGTAGGTCTGTTACACTAAGGTCAAGACCCTAGTTGGAAAAACGTGGAACCCTAACACATGGGATGTAGACTTCTGGGTGGATGTTTCCGAGGATTAGGGCTAAGCAAACTCCCCTGAACCCTCAGGAGCCATATAGAGGTGGTCCAGTCTGCATTACTAAAAAGGTCCAAGAAAGCATGTATTAAGATGGGTTTTGGAGACTTATTAATTTACTACTTGGCTAAAAAAAGAATCCCATCCCAAGTGGTATGTGGGGTATTGCTAAAAAGGTAGCAATTCCACTGTGTGGGAAGATACTTAAGAGGCCTCTCCCCTATAGGGCAAAAGGTGCTCCCATCAGAAGCTTCCCTCACCTTCTCTCTGGGTGCCAGACTGAAAACTAGGGTTAAGTTCTAACATATATGAACTGGGGTTATGCTGAGCCCAATAAGGGAGGAAAAAGATTGCACCCAAAAGGAACTTCAAGAGTTGGCTAACACTTACTGGCATGAGCCAGGGGAGTACACAGGGGATTGGGTTTTGAGGGTGTTTGATCAAGTGAACCAGAATATAATACAGGAGAAATAAGAGTTCACTGACTTGGGGCTACTCTCTCAGGACAAAAGAAATAATACCTGGGCAAGAACCCCAAGGGATGAGGCAAAGTTGGTACTAGTATGGCTCTTTGGAGCCCAAGTGATAGTCCTAAGTGACAGTGAAACAAAGTGGAAATGTCTGAGTGGCCATGGCAAAGAGTGGAGGAAGGAATGAAAAGAGTCAGGGAAGTGGATCTGCTGGAATGGGTATATTAGGTGAAGCCAGAAGATCCACCAGAGGTTTATATTCCATGGGAAGGTCCAGATGGGCATAGGATATACCTAAGCCATCAGGTGTGCACTGCTGGGAAGAGCACCAGTGCTACTAAGGAGTTCTGTGGTAGCTGTTCTCTGCAGGCCAGGATTCATGTTAGAAGTGATCACATAGTTTGGCTCGTTGACAGCAATGGGGATGATGGCCCCAGCCCACCCAAACAACGGTAGGTCTATTTAGGTTGTTCATTTGTTTTTTCTCTCTTGCTGTCTCTCTCCCTTTATCCCTCCTAGTCTCAAGCTGCCTAGTCACCCCATCTGGAACTAGGTCAAATGTGACAATTGGCAGTAATTATCTTGTGGTGATATTGGGTATGGGGCTAATTCAGTTACAGAGATAGCTGGCAGCTCTATCTTTGTCTTCCAGTGCCCCAGGCCTGCTGTGTTTCCTGAGCTGAAGCCTTAGTTAGAAACTGGCAGAAGCAATTTTTCAACCTCCTTTCAGGAGGGATGGTTTCACGGAAGGGCTTTGATTGTGGCTGCTTACTTAAATGAAGATTTTAATTCTTTGTTGCTTTTATTTGCTAAGTACCTGGTCATCTCTGGTTTCAGCCCTAAGATCCAGCTAGCTTGTGGCTTCAGCCCTACTCACCATTCTGGTTCTTATTTAATTTTTTAGTTTTTGAGATATTTATCTTGTCCATACACTCAGTTATATCTTTTTACTTCCTCTTCTTAATATTTTACCCATCACTTCAATGCGCTTGAAGCTTAAAGCCTGTTCTTACAATACCTTCTTGACCAAAGTGTATTCCTTTTTTTTTACAGAGAAAGCATTCTTTTTTTCTCCCTCTTTCTCTTTTTGTCTCTTGTAGCTTTTAAGGTTTTCAAATTTATCCTTGCTTTCTCTAGTTTCACTAGATGTTTATAGGAAATTTATTTTTATTCATTTTGTTTGGTACTTTAAATGCCTTTTTATGTGAAGAACCATGTCTTTCTTCAATTTTGGAAACTTTATTATTATCATTTCAAATAATGAGTCACCACCATTCCATCAATTCTTCCAAAACTACTATGAAACATACTACTCCCTCCTTCTTTTCTATCCATCTTACTTTCCTTCTTCCATGAAATACGTTTGCATTGATTGGATTTTTGCTATATGCTATGCACAGTGAGAGGCATTGAGAATAAAGAAGCAAATATGTACACTGAGAGGCTTGAAATGCTGTCTCAAAGTTATAGAGATCTTGAAATGATTAAACCAAATGCTTTTGGACACTTGGGTGAAGAGAAAGTGGGGGATGCTTAAGAAAATATCTCCCTCAGCTTCTACTTACATTTTTTCCTCAACACTGATCCAAAAATGGATTAATAATGGAAAGAAACTCCAACCCAGTTCTTTATTCTCTGTTTTCAAATTATTCATGCCAATTGGCTCAATTCTTTCCATGAGGGCTTCATGCCCACTATGTCTGAAGCCCAGCATGGGGTGAAGGTTTGCTAAACCCAGAAGTGCCACTACTTTGGGGAAGGCAATTTGCATGTTCCATATTTATTATTGGTATTTCTAGGCAGTATTTATGCTTTAATTTTATTAGTATCAGTAAAGCAAAACAGTTGCACTTTATTCACTTTAATATAAAAGCAAATGGCCAAAACATAGAGAAATAAACATTAACACCTTTAGATCTGACAGTCTGCTATGTAATACTTTAACAGTCACCATCGGACAGAAGAAGATTCAGTAGAGTATTACCAATACCACAGGAATGATCCTGTGTCATTATGTTGTCACACTCCTAAAAATCTTGCTTGCTTGTCTCTAAAAATCTTGCTTCCTCTCTAAAGATAATCACTGTATCTATCTATCTATATATTATATATCTATAATATATTATAATATATCTATAATACATTGGATTTGTGTCTTTTTGAGTATTCTAAAAATGAAATCATATGGTTAGCATTTATATGTGGGTCTGTTTTTTTGCTCAATATTATGTTTCTGTGATCCATCTATGTTGTTAGATGTATCAGTAGTTTATTCATTTTCTTTGCTGTATCATATTTCATTATATTAATATACCACAGATTATTATCCACTTTTTGTTGATGGGTATTTAAGGGGTTTCCATTTTTGAGCTATGAATATTGTTATACTTGTATGTGTGTGAATATATGTATGCATTTATGTTACATATATATGAAGGAGTGGACGTGCTAGGTAATAGGATATGCGTATGTTCAAATTTAGTAAATGGTGTTAAAGATTTTTACAAAGTGACTTCACAAATGTGTATCCCACTGGTAGTATATGAGAAATCCAATTGCTGCATATTCTTGCCAATGCTTGGTATTCTCAGTCTTTTGCCTTTTAGCCATCTTGATGGATGTGTAGTTGTATATTATTGTGTTGTGTGTGTGTACAGTTCTGTGAGTTTTAACACATGTACATATTTGTATAACAACCAGCACAATCAGGATACAGAACTGTTTCATCACCCAAAAAACTCCCTCAAGTAGTTGCAACCTCCTTCTACTCCTAATCCAATTGCTGGTATCCATTGATCTGTTTTCTATCTCTATAATTTTGCCTTTTCCAAATTCCATATAAATGGAATCATACACTATATACTCTTTTGAGATGGGCTTTTTTTCCACACAATATAATGCCTTTGAGATCCATCCATGTAATGGCATGTATCAATAATGTGTTCCTTTTTATAGCTGAGTAGTAGTCTATTATATGAATATACCAGTTTCTCTCTTTTTTTAAAAATAAATTTATTTATTTAATTAATTTATTTTTGGCTGTGTTGGGTCTTCGTTGCTGCGCACAGGCTTTCTCTAGCTGCGGCGAGCGGGGGCTACTCTTTGTTGCGGTGCACGGACTTCTCATTGCGGTGGCTTCTCTTGTTGCAGAGCATGGGCTCTAGGTGCGCGGGCTTCAGTAGTTGTGGCACGCGGGCTCAGTAGTTGTGGTTTGTGGGTTCTAGAGCGCAGGCTCAGTAGTTGTGGCACACAGGGTTAGTTGCTCCGCGTCATGTGGGATCTTCCCGGACCAGGGCTCAAACCCGTGTCCCCTGCATTGGCAGGCAGATTCTCAACCACTGCGCCACCAGGGAAGCCCCCAGTTTCTCTAAACTGCTGATGGACATTTGGGATATTTTCAGGTTTTAAAAATTATTAGTAGAACTGCTATGAACATTCATGAATAGGTTTTGTTTTGTTTTTTTCATGGACAGGTTTTTACATGACTGAGTTTTTATTTCTCTGAGGTAGTGGAATTGCTGGGTCATATGATAAGTATATGTTTAACTTTATAAGAAAATACCAAATTTTCAGAGTGGCCATACCATTTTCCACACCCATCAGCAATGTATGAGAACTCCAGTTGTTCTGTATACTTGTCAGCACTTGGTATTGTCAGGTACAACTTTCATTTAACCTTTCTAGTAGTTGTGTGATGGTATCTCACTGTGGTTTCAATTTGCATTTCCCTGATAGCAAGTGATGTTGAGCATCACTTTATATGCTTATTTGCCATCTGTATATCCTTTTTGGTGAAATGTCTGTTCAGATCTTTTGCCGATTTTTAATTGGGTTGTTTTCTTATTGTTGAGTACTTTAGGTATTCTGAATATATATCTTTTATCAGATAAGTGATTTGCAAATATTTTCTCCTAGCTTGTGGCTTATCGTTTTTCATATACTTAACAGTGTCTTTTGCAGAGTAAAGTTTTTAATTTTGATAAAGTCCAACTTACCAAATTTTTTTCCTGGATCATGCTTTTAGTCTTATATCTAAAAACTCATTACTAAACCCATGGTCACACAGATCTTTGCCTTATTTGCTTCTAGAAGTTTTAGAGGTTTATGCTTTACATTTAGGTCTATGATCCATTTTGAGTTAATTTTTATGTAAGATGTGAGGTATGTGTCTATGTTCTTTTTTTGCATATAGACCATTTGCTTTTTAAATTTTCTTTTCTCTCTGTGTTTCATTTAGGATTGTTTCTATTGCTGTGTCTTCATGTTCACTAATCTTCTCTTCTGTAATAACTAATACTCTTTTAACCCCATCCAGTGTATATTTTATGTCACACATTATAGTTTTCCTTTCTATATGTTCATTTTGAGTTTTTAAATATCTTTCATGTCTCTACTTAACTTTTTGAGCATGTAGAATATACTTATACTAACTATTTTAATGTTCTTATCTGCTAATGTCAGCATCTGTGTTAATTTTGTGTTATCTTCCATTGATTGATTTTTCTCATATAGGTCAATTCTCATACAGTTCTCCTGCTTCTCTGCATGCTTGGAAATCTTTGATTGGATGCCTACATTGTGAATTTTACCTTGGGTCCTGGATATTTTTGTATTCTTATAAATATTTTTAAGTTTTTCTACTGGTATGTAATTATGTTCCTTGGAAACACTTGATCCCTCATGCTTTGTTTTTATAATTTATTAGGTCTGGAGCAGGGCTCAGTATAGGGCTACAGAGGAAGAAAAAATAATTTTCCCTGGAGCCCCTGTAACAAAAGACAGATTAATAAAAGAAAAGCATAGAAATTTACTTAATATAAATGTTATGTGATATGGGAGCTTTCATAAGGAAATGAAGATCCAAAGAAGTAGTTAAACCTGAGCATTTTTTAATGCTGGGTTTGATGAAGAGTGGAAAGTTATGGGAAAATGTGATAGGACAAAAAGAGTATGAGGTGAGTGTAGTAAACTGGGGGAAACAGTGAGACCTGTTCATTCAGATTCCTCTGGACGTCCCTCCATCTTTGGAGATAAGGGTGCTCCTTTCCTCCAGGTGAAAGGAAGGTACCTTTCACATGAGGGTCTTATGACTTGCTTCAGGGGACTATTCCCAGCCTTGCATGAGTACTGTATAGTACCTTAATCCTTCCAAATGGTTCTTTCCCTGGCTTTGTGTAGTTTCCTGTCACACATGGTCTGATTACTCTGCTGAATACTCAAGGAGGGCCCTCTACAGATTTCTGGGTCTCTAGAGTTCTCTCTCTGAGAATTTCTCTCCTCTCCAGTGTCCTGCCCTGTGAACTCTAGACATCCTGGTCTCCCTGAACATTCAGTTCTGTCTTCTAGACTCAAGGAGTTTGCTGTGTTCTGTCTAGGTTGCCCATCCATGTGCCTCAGCCTGCAAACTCTCTTCAGTCAGTAACCTGGGTAATCACAAGATTCACCTCATTTGTTTCCCATCTCATAGGGATCATTGTCCTTCATCACTTGGTATCCAGTGTCTTGAAAACTGTCATTTCGCATATTTATTTCTCTTTTATTTCATTGTTTCAGGTGTAAGGGTAAATTCAGTCCCTGTTACTGCATCTTGGCCAGAAGCAAAAAGTCTTAATTTGCATTCTTTATTACTAGTGAGTTTGAATATCTTATTTGCCTGTTGGCCATAATATTTCTTATTATGTGAAATGACAGTTTATATGTTTTGCCCATTTTTCTACTATAGCAATTTGTCATTTCTCATTACTTTAGAAGAGTTTCTTCTATATTAAAGATATCAAACCCTTGTCTGTCATATATGTTATAAATATTTTATCTATTTGTTATTTGCTTTTCATTTTGATTTATTTCTTTCTTTCTGCAATGCAACCACTTTTAGTTTTTACTTAATCAGATCTCTTATTCTCTTGATATTCTTCCTTATCGATTCTGCCATTAAGAATGTACCAATATTACACACACACTTATACTGTCTTCTAATTATTTTGTGATTTTTTCCTAAAATCATAAGGAATCATAAGGAGGTAAGGAATCAGAATCCAGCTTTCTGGAAAGGCTATAGCCCAGAGCACTTTTGATGGCATTTTAAAACAAATGCCTTTTATTTTTTCATTTCAACTTGCTATTATTCCCTAAAAGCAAGGGTTGGGACTTAGGTCAAACAGGCTGAAACCATCTAGATATGTGCACAGCTGTTGTTTCCAACAGGAGTACACAGTCTTCCTTACAGCTGGAGTATAGCAAGGGAACACGCTAAAGGGTCTTCCTCAAAGAACTGACTTGGGGGAACTCAGACTGAAGGCTCAGTTGAGGATCTCAATATGGGATCACACTAGAATCTGTGAAATTGTAGCAGTAGCTGAGTGAATCACTTCTAGAAGTAATCAGTGCATGGTTAAAGAGCAAATTGAAAAATCATGTTTCATTACAGATTCTTTAACTATTATTTTTCAGAACCACTTTTCATGCTTCATTCTGCTGCCTACATTCTCCTTTCTTTCTTGCCCTAGTTTCTACATCTTTCTCTAACCACAAATTTCCTCTTTTCTTTAGAGAAGTTTTTAATGAAGGGTAGAAGAATATGCCCACCCCAATGTCTCTTTGGCACGTGGATTATTTTGAGCCAAAGACCATTGAGAACCTGCACACCAGGAAAAGGAGGCACAAGTTTTCCTTTTGAAAAGGAAATTTCCATTTATAAACAAAATTTCCATTTGTAGGGGTGTCTCCGTCTCCTTACCAGAAAGAGAAGGATTCTTAACTACTCTTACCAATGAAGAAGGCAACGATTTAAATCTACTTAACAAACCTTACTAAACAACCCTTATTTTACCATCCTTCTCTTGGTCACCTTCTCATAACTTGCCTGCTCCACCCAGAAGCTCAAAAGCCCTTTTCCTTTGTTTAGCTTAAGAGGTATATAAACCTCTATCATCCTGCTGCCTCCTTGATTCTTATTTTTTGTGTGTCTGTGAAACTCCTGTCCTGCATATGTATTAATTAAAACTGTCTTTTTCTCTTGTTAATCTGTCTTTTATCAGTTTGACTTGCTGGCCCCAATCAATGAACCTAAGATGGACAGAGGGAAAAAGAATTGTGTTCCTCCCCAACATCACTCATATTAATTTCTCCCTAAGTCTGCCCCTCACAGGCCCCTACCAATTTTAGGCATTTTATTGATAATACCTCCTAAGATACAGAGAAGAAGATGGATTCAGAAAAATCCATCCATTGAGGAGATTTTCAAATTTACATAATTCTTATGATCATGACCCCTGGGATCATGAATACCTTGATTTCCTTGTGATGATAAAGATCATTATCTTTTGCTATAATAATGCTGTGTAACAAAGCATTCCACAATTCAGTGGCCTAAAACAATAAAGATTTATTACCTCATGAAACCTTAAGTGGGCAGGACAGGTTTTCTGATCTCAGTTGGGTTCACTCTTGCATCTGTAGTCAACTGTATGTTGGCTTGCAGCTCTAATCTTTTGGCTAGGCTCTGGAGGTTGGCTGATCATCAGTTTATCTAACATAATCCTAGGATATGATCTGCATATCTCATTCTCCAAAGGCTATGTTCTTATGGCAAAGGCCTAAGAGTGAGAGAACTCGCAGACACATGGAGCACTTTTCCATGCCCCGGCCTGTTTCATATTTCTAAAATCTAAATGACCAGAGCAAGTCATGTGGCCGATCCCAGAGCCAAGGAGCAGGGCAAACACCCTGCATAGAGTGGGAGGGTATTTCAAAGATAAGGACAAAGAGCATAGATACAGGTGTTACAGCAGGCAGGTAGCTAGGTATGAGCAGAGAAATGGGGGCAGGGGCCAGGTGGCAGGAAATCACGCATCTTGTAAACAGCGGAGGTCCATAGGCAGACAATGGAAAGCAGGAACCTCCAGACTGACAGGAAACCACACATTTTAGGTGATAGGTGTCCAGGTAGCAGACAAACGTGGGGAAAGGCAGGAATCTCCTGTGTCCGAATATAACCTGTAAGGCTAATAAAATTAGTCTTACAGACAAGAAGTACCCATCATGCAACGACGCCATGACACTTCTGATCTAAGCGTAATAAGGACAAAAATCCCTCCTCCTCTTGGGAAAATGGAGCTGGGGTGAAAATCAGGGAATGCGACCCCCAAAATCCTCCTTCCCCAGTGAATATTCCGCCCCTTCATTTGTGTGCCCCTCATAACCGGCTTGCCAAAAAAAACTCAGGCAGCAGCCCCTCACCTGTCTGCCCGCTCTCCCTCTGAGAGCGTATCCTTGCTTAAATAAACTCTCACTTTACTTTCTTAAACTCTCTGCTTGTCTCCAAATTCTTTCGCGCTGAAGAAAGAACCTTAAATTTGCCAGGAACACAGGGAAGGGTATAGAATTGAGGCCATGTCAAACCTTGTAATAATGCCAGCTTTCCAATTTTATGCTCAATGAGTGCTCAACAAGATGCTCTTCCTATAGACCTCTGTGCTTCTTTGGGCCATTCTGACTCCTTCCTCCAAGAGGGCCCCAGTCAGAACACATAGCCTCAAAGATAGAATCAGGGTAGAACAAAATGTGCAGGTTCCAGAGTACACTTAAACTCAAGTGAGTAATTTCATTTCTGAGGACTTTCAGCCAAGGAATTGCTTACATTCCTAAACTTAGGTGCTTCTTAGAATCACTTGAAGAGGTTTTTGAAAATACAGGTTCCCTGGTTGCACCACCCGGAAGCGCTGGTTCAACTAAGGTGCCTGTGGAGCCTGGAAATGTATGTTTTGAAAAGCCTTCCCAAGTGATTCTGTGATGCAACCAAGGTATGAATCAGTGATTGAAGATATTTCTTCACTGACCTCATGTTTATTGATTTGGTTTGCTCTGATAACAATATGTTCATTCATTCATTCTGCAAATATTTATTGGGGCACCTATTAAGGTAAAGTTTCAGTAGGGGCCTGGAAAAGTCTGCTAGCAGAAAAAGTAAAGCTTCATAACGTTTATTTTTAAATATTTACGCAGCTCTTCAACTCCTTTCTTATAAAATGTAAGGACTTTAAACAAGAAGATAGTAAGGTTTCTAGGTTTTTAATTTGCTTTGTGGATCTTAGGTCCTCACTTTAAATACATAACACTTGTCAATTGGCTAAAATTAACTTCAGTAGTCCCTACTGGATTTAAGATATCACTGAAGCAGAAATCTTATTACTATACCCAATAACAATCTAAGATCTCAAGAAATTAAAGTAATACATTTGTAAGAAGAGCAAACTGTGGCTGGGACATTCTGAATTAGGGAAAAGGTGCATGCTGATTAATCACATGTCTCTTGACAAGGTGTTATGAAAGGAAAATCAAAATGGAGTTGGTATGGTATGGCTAAGAGAGCTCTCTAAAATGGAGCCATTTAGAACACATCCTTGGAACACTCTTTCCAGGTTACCCGAAGCTGTGTCTTCTGAATTGCAATTCTTAAAACCCCAAATAAACTGTTTTCTTATTTGCAGCCTCCTGCATTATTTTTTAGTTGACAGTATGAGTCTTTGTATACCCCTTACCTCTCTGATTTTAACTTGGCCACTTGATGTGCTGGTCACCTGCATGTGGAGTTAGTAATAATAACTAAAATAATAAAATATTTATTTGGTATTCCTGTGTGCCAGATACCTGGCATATAGTCTCATTTAAAAATTTTTACAACTTCTCTATGAGCCAGATGTATTACACAAATTTTACAAATAAGGAATTTAATGCTCAGTAATTTTCCTAAGGTCCCATGACTAGTAAAAGGCAAAAATAGGACCTAAATACTGTGCTCACTGACCAAGAAGCGCATACTCTTAACTATTTACTATGCTGCTTCTTCTTCCACCTCCCCCCCATCACCAGCCCAAAGTTTTGAAATCATTCTTCCCAAAAGGAATTGCAGATCTGGATGGGCCTTTGATAGTAAATATTTATGCAGAAAAATAAATTTATTATAAGGATATAAATAGTTAATTAATAGTTATCATAATTAATATTATATAATATTAGCATAATTTATTAATATTATAGCCCTTAATATAATAAATAGTTAATATTCAGCACTTATTTTATATCAAACATTTAAAATGTATTAATTCATATAACACCACGATCCTATAAAATAGGGCCTAATATCTCCCTTTTAGAGATGAAGAAACCAAGGCTTAAAGTGATAGTGGAACTTGCAAATGGTCCCATAGCTAGTAACAAAGATTCAAATCCAGGCAATCTAATGTCACAGCCCATGATCTGAACTACTGCAGGATACTACCTCAGGATACTAAGGTGACTCTGAGATCCCAAGGACAAGAACATGGCTGGAGTGCAGGCAAAAACTGGAGCAAGAAGCTAGTATATCATCAATTATCTTCACCTCTGCTCTGCCTCTCTTCGTTCTTTTCTATCTCTGCAAACCAGCTCCCTCAGCTCCACAATCCACAAGGAGGAACATGGCCACCAACAGTCCCAACAGTGTGTTTTTAACAGGTAAAACCACTAGAGAGGGTGGTCTGGATCTCTCAGACCCATGTCTAGAATCCCAGCTAGGTTCAGGTAACCCCTGCAACAACATGGCATGTGGCCACACCCACTGCCACCATGTGTATGAGGGGAGAGAAACTCTTAGAAAAGGGAGAGTTGAGTAGAAACTCAAAAGATGTACACTACTAAGGTCTCTCAAGTTAAATAGCATTTGGGGTTATTGATTATTAAAAATCATTTTGTTGACTTTAGTTATTTCTAGGACATTTTCATACATTTTGAAATGATTCTATTACTTAATTAGTATGTTTACTTATACTTGGGATTCCTTCTTGCTGTTAAGTTCCCAGGAATGTCCAAAAAAAAAAATTGCCCAATTTGATCCAGACCCATTATCTGTCTTACTCACGTGTTAAGTCCATTTGTTAACTGCCTGAAATACTTCTTTTTTGTTTGTTTGTTTGCATTTTTTTTCATTGAAGTATAGTTGACTTACAATATCATGTTAGTTTCAGGTGTACAACACAGTGATTCAGACACACACACACACACACACACACATATACATATATATATAATTCTTCAGATTCTCTTCCCTTATAGGTTATTGCAAAATATTGAGTATTGAGTATAGTTCCCTGTGCTATACAGTAGGTCCTTGTTGGTGATCTATTTTTTATATAATAGTGTCTATATGTCAAATACGTCTGAGAAAAAAACAGGAGATAAACAAATTTCAAGAAATTAAAAGCATTAGAGTTTAATTTCATTTCGTAAGATATGGAAATTTGTATAAGGGTTTGTTTCTACACTAGTAGATATATGTGCGTTATAGAAAAATAGAAATATAGATGAGCAAAAAATAAAAATCTCCAAGATGTCACAATTCAGGAGTAAGCATTATCAATATTTTACCGCATGTTCTTTCAGATTTTTTACTATAACTTGGTCGTTCTTATCATTAGTGATTTAGAAGTTTTATTTAACTTTTTTGTAATTATCTACATGTTAAAATATACTTTTCCTTTGAAACAACTAAAAAATAATGGACTCAATTTTTTTTTAATTTAAACAGAAAAAATAAAGAAGTACTAGTACATTTTAGTTTTATCCCTTCCTTTGCCATTTTTGTTGGAATAATCTGTGATATTAGAACTAGGTTAATTTAGTTTATAATTGTGTATCTTGTCTTTCCAAAATTGGTTGACATTTGTTACATTTCACAACCATGTTAACGATTATTTCAACATTGAACATAAATATTACTGATCTCAGCAGTAACTACAATTGCTTTTAAATCACATTTCCCTCAATTGGAATTATATATTGTGATTTGCTTTTTGGTTTGTTGGAATTTATCTTTTTTCTGAAAACATTGCTCAGAGCTATTTGTGGATGGTCCACTTTCTAAGTTCTTGCATGTTCGTAAATGACTTTCTGTTCCATGAACTGTAGCTTAGGTAGGCTCTCAAAAATTTTTTGATGCTGCTTCAGTGTCTTCTGACAATTAGTATTACAGAAGAAAGATCTGATACCAGCCTGACCTTTTAAAATTACTTTATCAACTTATTTTCCTGCCCTTTGCTCTATCCTAGGCAATTTTTTTTTCATTTCAGAACAAGAATCTCTTTCATTACCTTCTCCAACTAGATGGGCCACTCTGATCTAAAGCCTCAAGTTTTTCCTCTATTCTTGCTATTATTATTTTTTTAAATTAGTGCTTATATCAGTCAGGATCCCAGCATCGTAAAAATGATGGGATTCTCAAATGAGGTAACTGAGTAGCGTTTAATGAGTTACAAAGGTATAGAAAGGGTTAAAGAAAACCAAAAGGATGGTGAAGCACTTAGAGTAAAACAGCTCGGATTCATTATCACCCCTGGGGCTGAAAAGGTAGAGGGAAGGAGTGGTTTCCAGGACTTAGAAAGAGCTGTGGAGCACAGCTGGGTCAGTATCTCTGGGAGAGGCCACTGCTAACTAATGGCCAGCTGGAGGGATGTATATCTGGGCCTTCCTCTCCTCCCACATTGCCATCTCCTGCCAGTGCCTCTCCTAGACTGAACCCAATGAGAAGTCCCTGGAAGCCATCTGTAAAGGTCAGCCTCCTAGGAAAAAGCGCAGGGTGGAAAAAGGTGGTGAGCGGATCTGGAACAGCAAACAGAATATTTGCTTGAAATTTCTACTGCATTTAATTTGCATCATCCGATTTGGGGGTAAATATAAGAGAAAACAAATCGTTATATTTTTATTCATTTTAGTCATCAGCTTTGTTTCTTCATCTCTTCATCCTTTTCTTAATTGTTCTGAAAACCATTTATTCTTTTCTTTTTGCATTTTTCAATCTTCTCTTTACTGCCTCTATTACATGTTTAAATGTAGTAATCCTAGTTTTTATCTGAATGCAATCTTTCTTAATGTTATATTATGTTCTTTCCATGAGTACAGAATTCCAACAAGTCTTACTGAGGATGCAAATTAAACTTTTTTTTAAACTTAACTTTTCTTGGTATAAAACAGTTTCACATGGATACATTTATTCTGAATCCCCAAGTGGCTCTTTTATTTTGCTCAGAGTATTTTTCAAAAGTCTAGTGGTTTTTCTTTATAGCCTGAGCTTTACCAAGGAACTCCAAGTTCTTTGAGTATTGAGATTTCAGATGGATTCTGTGTCAGAATCCAAATCTTCTAGTCCCAGAAAGTGGGAACGTGAAAGTACTTCTATTTGCTGTAGCTATATTTTGTTACAGGTTGAATTAAATTGTCTACATGGAGTGGGGAGTGAGCTATGGGGAGAAAAGCCTCATAACAGGAAAGTTAATTGATTTCCCAAATAGTTACTTTTCAGTGGCTGTATGTGTGAGTCCTGATGGATTCAGCTCCAACAGCCTTTGTAGGATTTAGATTGGTTTCAAGTAGCCTCCTCCAGAGTCTAGCTCATTCACACCGGGAACATGGTTGTCTTGTGTCAGGACAGACTCCATTTTCCCTGGAAGAACTTCCTTCGCAGGAAGCAGCTTGGGAACTGCTGTGATGGTTAATTTTATGTGTCAGCTTGGTTGGGCCATGGTGTCCAGATATTTGGTCAAACATTATTCTGGATGTTTCTGTAAAGGTGTTTTGGGATGAGATTAACATTTAAATTGATGGATTTTGAGTAAAGCAGGCTGCCTTCCATAATATGGGTGGGCCTTATCCAATCAGTTAAAGCTTTAATGGAACGGAAGACTGACTTCCCCTAAGCAAGAGGGAATTCTGCCAGCTGACGGCCTTTGGACTCAAACTGCAGATCTTCCCTGGGTCTGCAGCCTGCTGGCCTACCCAGCAGATTTTGGACTTACCAGGTCTCCACAATCATGTGACTCAATTCCATAAAATCTCTCTCTCTCTCTATATATATATATGTGTGTATGTGTGTATATATATGTATGTATATATACACACATACACTTACATACATACACATCCTGTTGCTTCTGTTTCTCTGGAGAACCCTAATACCATTAGTAAGAAGTCAACTTAAAACAAACGGAACTGTTTCTTCTCTGAATTATTTTGTTTTAATTTTTGTGGGAGCCCAGCCTTCTCCTTCTGAGAGATTCATCCATATAAGAATACATTAAAAAAATACATATAATAGCATTTTTATTTTCTTTTGTTTGCACCAAGAGAAAGCTGAGAATGAATGCTATATTTAGCTGATCTTTCTGAAGAATTTCCGAACGAATCCTTGTGTACTTTGACTTTCATCACACCTACTTTATCCTGGAAGCCCTTTTTTTATAGCCTCTCCTTCTCAGAGGAGGAGATTTTCCTGGTTCTGTGGAGTAACAGTAATAGTAATTGCTTACTTCTTTTACTTGCTAGTCAATTTTGTTGAAATGTGTGGTATTTGTGGTATTTATTACTTCCCTCAATCTAAGCCAATTTGCACAATGCATTTTTGGCCTGTTACTAATAATACCTATCCTATTTCCCAATCATTATACAGATTACATCCTATTTTTACATATCCTTGGTCATTTTAGTAGAATTTGTTGAGGAGGGGGAGTGTCTTAGTTTAGATTTCCTGAAAGCAGACCTGAGACATGGATTTGGGTACAATTAGCTTATCTGAATAGTGAGGCACAGAATGGAGGACTATCAATAAAGTATACTGTATTAGGTTCCTATTGCTGCTGTAACAAAGTTCCGCAAATTTAGTGGCTTGAAACAGCACAATTATTTTCTCATGGGTCTGCAGTTCAGAAATCCAACATGGGTCTCACTGGGGTAAAATCAGGGTGTCAGCAGGGCTGAATTCCCTCCTGGAGGCTCTAGAGGATAATCCATATTCTGGCCTTTTCCAGTTTCTAGAGGTCACCCACATTCCTTGACTCATGGTCCCCTCTACTTTCAAAGCCAGCAATGTCTGGTCAACTTTTTCTCATATCAAATCACCCTGACAGTGATTCATCTTCTGCCTCTGACTTTCACTTTTAAGGACCCTTGTGATAACATCAAACCCACCCTGATAATCTAGGGTAATCTCCCTATTTTCAGGTCACCTGATTAGCAACTTAATTCTATCTGCAGCCTTAATTCCCCTTTGCTATGTAATATAACATATTACAGATTCCAAGAATTAGAATATGGACATCCTTGGGTCTCCATTTTTCTGCCAACCATAGGTACATTAAGGATTGAGTTACAACAGTAGACAATTGATACAATTGATGTGGAATATACTTGTGGCCCAACCTGACCAGAAACAAGAGAATGGATTCTGGGAAATGTAGTTGAACTTAGCTTAACTGACACACTACAAAGCTACCACAGTCTGTTCTTGTTGACTTTGAACTCAAGTACATCTCCTTGAACCATACGTAATTGCCGAATAAAGACTATGCTACATAAAACTGAAAACATGCTACTCCTTTTCCCAGGAGAGGACGGAGTTTCTTGAGTGTCTTTGGTTGATTTTCATTCTTCCCCCTGTTGATTCATACTTCCTGTTTTGTGTCATGTAGCTCAAATATGATATAAAGTTAACAATTATTAACAGGTCTTATGTTAGATGATAAGGGGATGGCAGAGGAAAAGAAATTAAAGTATTAAATTATTACATTATATATATAATTAAACTATTAAATAAAAATATTAAAATAAGGAAGAAATACTCATAAGTCATATAGTCCTCATTTCTGCAATGGTCATGTGGCCATAGTGGATAGTTAAAACTATTTCCTTTGTCCTCAACAAGCACCTCATTTCTTTTGGTTCTTTACCTGGTGGAGTGACCCAAAACTTCATTCCTAAAGGGTCTGGGCTATTAGAGCCCTGTGTGAATTAAGCTGTTGTAGTTTTCCACTAACTTGAATCATAGGATGTGGGAGCACCAAGAGGTACTTTAGAGGATCTGCTATATTCCAGACACTCTCATCCTTACCCACATTGTATGGTAGTAGCAACCCAATTTCCTCTTGGTGATCAGGACTAATCAATCACCCCAGCCAGAGTAAACCACCCCCATTGCCTGCCTGCTTATTCAGTGGCAGGAGGCACCCAGAGCGGCCAGGCAACAGTCTCAACTTCCAATTCTGAGGAATCGTTGTTGGGTTCCCTGGTGAAAGCATTCCTCTCTTTGGAACTAGGGCCTCTAGACCAACAGAGCCTTAAGTCACAGGGATGCAAAGCAAACATTTTGCTAGTGTATCACTAGAGGTAATAGTGAGAGGAGCCACTCCCA
This sequence comes from Balaenoptera musculus, assembly GCF_009873245.2. Classification (NCBI taxonomy): domain Eukaryota; kingdom Metazoa; phylum Chordata; class Mammalia; order Artiodactyla; family Balaenopteridae; genus Balaenoptera; species Balaenoptera musculus. The sequence goes on along the minus strand of NC_045806.1, from coordinate 37,588,957 downwards.
TTTCCATTCCTGGGTTTATGAATATTGGCTAAGGGAGAAACAGCACCATATATTGAATGCTGACTTAGAGCACATACAGCCTCCTGGAGGGCTTTGCTTTGTCCTGCAAGTTACACTTGTCCCTTGGTATCTGCAGAGGATTGGTTCCATGGCCCCTGCAGATATCAAAATCCACGGATGCTCAAGTTCCTTATATAAAATGGCATAGTATTTGAACGTAACCTACACAAATCCTCTTGTATATTTTAAATCATCTCTAAATTACTTGTAATACCTACTACAATGTAAATACTATGAACATAGTTGTAAGTACAATCTAAATGTTATATAAATAGTTTCTGGCATGGCAAATTCAAGTTTTGCTTTTTGGAACTTTTTGGAATTTTTTTTGAATATCTTTTATCCACAGTTCATTGAATCCACGAATGTTAAACCAATGGATATGGAAGGCCGGCTGAATTGCCACTTAGCTGGTGCTATAATTGCATCTTCAAAAGGCCATTCCACCGTTCTGGCAAACCAGTTGCTTCAGGATGATGAAGAACATGGTTAGACCAGTGAATTCTAGGCATGGGCCCATTGCCACACTTTATTTGCAATGAAGTGAGTTCCTTGATCAGAAGCAAGGCTGCGTACAAAACCGTGATGGTGGATAAGGGATCCTGTAAGCCTATGGATGATAGTTTTGCTAGAAGCATTTTGTGCAGAGAAGAAAAATCCATACCCAAAGTAAGTGTCTATTCCATTAAGAATAAAACACTGCCCCTTCCATGATGAAAGCAGTCCAATGTAATCAACCTGCCACCAGATAGCTGGCTGATGACCCTGGGGATGGTGCCTATCAGAGACTCAGTAGTTTCTGGTGCTGACAGATGGGGCACTCAGCAGGGGCTGAGGTCAGCCTGGGTGAGTGGAAGTCCATGTTGCTGAGCCTATGCATAACCTCCATCTCTGCCACCATGGCCACTTTGTCCATGAGTTCATTAGGCAATGGCAGGAGTAGCTGGGGAAGGAAGCTGAAAAATATACATTTTAGTTAGTTTATTACGGTTTGCCAAAATCTTCTTGGCTTCCAAAGACAAGTTAGTATGCTGTAAATCATTGTATCATTTAGGAATTACATGCGGCTGCTCATAACAGTGACTTTTAATAATAGTGACTTAAAAGATCTACAAGTTTATCTTTCTGTTTCATAAAAGAAGTCTAAAAATAGTCAGTGCAGCACTAGCATAGAGGACCCATAATCATCAGGGATATAGTGTCCGCCTCTCTTTTGCTATGATATCCTTAGCAAATGGCTTCTATCCTCAAGGTTGCCTTGTGATCAACGATGGCTGCTAGGGCTCTAGTAATTTCATTAAATTCAAGGTTGAAAAGCACAAAGTGGAAAACACAAAAGGAGTATTCACAAGCTGTCTGTTTCCCTTTGTAGGAGCTTTTCTAAAATTTCCTCCCAACAACTCCATCTATTTCTCATTGGGCAGGTTTTAGTCACTTGGCCAAACCTAGAAGCATAATAGGCCAGGAAATACTCTTTTCTGGCTAGCTCTATTATTTCCCCAAATAAATTTGGGGATTTGTAACTAAGAGAGAAGGTCAGAGTGGATATTAAATTGGCAACCAGCAATCTGACATAGCACTTTTCTTCTAACAACTACCCTCCATTTGAGATGATGTGTGGTTCTAAGAATACATGCTTTTATTGCTATGACAGAATTGAAGTGGATGAAACTGCCTCTAGCTCTTTTATGTCTAGTTACTCAGTGGATACCTGAATCCAGTTACAAAACCTATAAGATTTTATTTGTTCATATTTTCCCTAATGAAAAGAGACAGCAAGTAATATGAGGATTGTTTTTAGTTTTTTGTTTTATTATGATTTTTTTTGCCTTCAATAACTATAACTCTCTCTCTCTCTCTCTCTCTCTCTCTCTATCTATCTATCTATATATATATATATGGCTAAGCCAGATTTGACATGAAAATATCCAGATTCTTCCCCACTCCACCCCCACCAAGACACTTACTCTACAAAAAGAGAATAATAGAAAGTAAACAGCAGCCATGTCAATGGATAATTCAAGGTGACAAGATGAAGGGAGATCCTAGTATCACCCCAACTCAGATGATATAGCAGGTTAAATGCTGAGCCTTTCCCTGGGCACCTATACCAAGAGAGGCTGCTGTCAGGGGACTTCAAAATTGCTAGCTTCAAATAGGGACAAAATCTCAGCATTTCTTATGAGCTTTTTCACATTTTCACCTCTTTTCTTCATTTATTAACAATGATAAGCAAGCTGTGATGGAGTTGCTCTTTAAAGATTATGATTCAATTCTTCGTACCTTCCTGTTTTATAAAGCCTGAGCCCTGAGAAAGTCAGCATAAGACCCGCGTGGGTGGTGGGCAGCCATCAACTAAGTGTAATTTGAAGGTAATCATAGAACCATCACCACTTAAGAGTATTCACCACAGAAAAAAAAGGAATCATTTGAGTGATTTCTAAGCTCTTTAAAATAACTTCCCTGAGAAGAAAACTATTTTAATTCAGGCTATTAGTCATTTCTATCTGAATATAAATTAATTACATCAGATACTTCCTGCTTAACACATAAATGAAAAAGTCTCAGGGCTTAGGGGTTTTGAATGAGATGGCAGGGTGAGCACTGAATAGGGAACAGGCAGGAAGGGGGTGCTGCAGAGGAGTTTTATAGGAAAAAGTCAAGAGTAAAAGTGGTAGAGTTGGATTGGAGGCTGCATTTGTAGGACTAGGGGGCATGGTAAGTACTTTAGGCAGCTAAAAACTAGTGTTAGGGTGCTGAATGCTTGGAGGGACATAAAAGATGACTCTATTGAAGAAAAAGAAACCGAGAGAGAGAGAGAGTTAAACATGAAATTTTTAGCAATTGCATTGACCCGACTCCCTTCTTTCCTTTTCACCCCAGATAGTTTCTATGAGCAAATCTCATAATTTCTATTTTATTTATTTATTCATTGTTTTTTGGTTTTTAAAAAACTGTGGCATCCACTTTCTATTCACAAAGAAAAAGCTCCAGTCCATCTTTTAATTTTTTTGAAAAATTCCTTACATTACAGAATGAAACTGAAATGTATTAATATTCCACTCTTACATTCCATGACAAACAAACAAACAAAAATTTTCATGAGCCAAAAACAAACAAACAAACAGGGAGAAGCTTATAAAACTATATATGGCAACAAAAAGAATAAAATACCTAGGAATAAACCTACCTAAGGAGACAAAAGACCTGTATGCAGAAAATTATAAGACACTGATGAAAGAAATTAAAGATGATACAAATTGATGGAGAGATATACCATGTTCTTGGATTGGAAGAATCAACATTGTGAAAATGGCTCTACTACCCAAAGCAACCTACAGATTCAATGCAATCCCTATCAAACTACAACTGGCACTTTTCACAGAACTAGAACAAAAAATTTCACAATTTGTATGGAAACACAAAAGACCCCGAATGGCCAAAACAATCTTGAGAAAGAAAAACGGAGCTGGAGGAATCAGGCTCCCGGACTTCAGACTATACCACAAAGCTACAGTAATCAAGACAGTATGGTACTGGCACAGAAACAGAAATATAGATCAATGGAACAGGATAGAAAGCCCAGAGATAAACCCATGCACATATGGTCACCTTATCTTTGATAAAGGAGGCAAGAATATACAGTGGAGAAAAGACAGCCTCTTCAATAAGTGGTGCTGGGAAAACTGGACAGCTACATGTAAAAGAATGAAATTAGAACACTCCCTAACACCATATACAAAAATAAACTCAAAATGGATTAAAGACCTAAATGTAAGGCCAGACACCACCAAACTCTTAGAGTAAAACATAGGCAGAACACTCTATGACATAAATCACAGCAAGATCCTTTTTGACCCACCTCCTAGAGAAATGGAGATAAAAACAAAAATAAACAAATGGGACCTAATGGAACTTAAAAGCTTTTGCACAACAAAGGAAACCATAAACAAGACGAAAAGACAACCCTCAGAATGGGAGAAAATATTTGCAAACGAAGCAACTGACAAAGGATTCATCTCCAAAATTTACAAGCAGCTCATGCAGCTCAATAACAAAAAAACAAACAACCCAATCCAAAAATGGGCAGAACACCTAAACAGACATTTCTCCAAAGAAGATATACAGATTGCCAACAAACACATGAAAGGATGCTTAACCTCACTAATCATTAGAGAAATGCAAATCAAAACCACAATGAGGTATCACCTCACACCAGACAGAATGACCATCATCAAAAAATCTACAAACAATAAGTGCTGGAGAGGGTGTAGAGAAAAGGGAACCCTCTTGCACTGTTGATGTGAATGTAAATTGATACAGCCACTATGGAGAACAGTATGGAGGTTCCTTAAAAAACTAAAAATAGATCTACCATACGACCCAGCAATCCCACTACTGGGCATATACCCAGAGAAAACCATAATTCAAAAAGACACATGCACCCCAATGTTCACTGCAGCACTATTTACAATAGCTAGGGCATGGAAGCAACCTAAGTGTCCATCAACAGATGAATGGATAAAGAAGATCTGGCACATATATACAATGGAATATTACTCAGCCATAAAAAGGAACAAAACTGGGTTATTTGTAGCAGGGTGGATGGACCTAGAGACTGTCATACAGAGTGAAGTAAGTCAGAAAGAGAAAAACAAATACTGTATGCTAACACATATATATGGTATCTAAAAAAAAAAAAAGGTCATGAAGAACCTAGGGGCAAGACGGGAATAAAGATGCAGACCTACTAGAGAATGGACTTGAGGATACGGGGCAAGGGAAGGGTAAACTGGGACAAAGTGAGAGAGTGGCATGGACATATATACACTACCAAACATAAAATAGATAGCTAGTGGGAAGCAGCCGCATAGCACAGGGAGATCAGCTCGGTGCTTTGTGACTACCTAGAGGGGTGGGATAGGGAGGGTGGGAGGGAGGGAGATGCAAGAGGGAAGAGATATGGGGACATATGTATATGTATAACTGATTCAATTTGTTATAAAGCAGAAACTAACACACCATTGTAAAGCAATTATACTCCAATAAAGATGTTAAAAAAAAACTATATATGGATCTCAGCACTAACAGCTGAACAGAGAAAGGAATTAAAACACTTTAATTAAAAAATCACGAGTGGATGATAAAGTGTGTAGAAACTGAAAATTTACAAACTATTTAAAACCTGGAATCGCTGACTGTTCCAAAATTACACAGATGGATCATGGGTGGTGGTGAACAGCAGAAAGGGATTATGGATGAATCTGCATTGTTCTAGCTGCTCCCCATGCTACCCATCTCCAAGGAATATGCAGTAGCTTGCATATGCCAATCCCAAACTCCTAATTTATCCACCCCCCCCACACTTTCCCCTTTGGTAACCATAAGTTTGTTTTCTATGTCTGTGAGTCTGTTTCTGTTTTGTAAATAGATTCATTTGTATTATTTTTTAGCTTCCACATATGTGACATAATATTATATTTACATTTCTCTGTCTGACTTACTTCACTAAGTATGATAATCTCTAGGTCCATCCATGTTGCTGCAAATGGCATTATTTCATTCTTTTTTATGGCTGAGTAATATTCCATTGTATATGTGTACCACATCTTTATCCATTCATCTGCTGGTGGACATTTAGGTTGCTTCCATGTCCTGGCTATTGTAAATAGAGCTGCAATGAACATTGTGGTACATGACTCTTTTTGAATTATGGTTTTCTCAGGGTATGTGCCCAGTAGTGGGATTGCTGGGTCGTATGGTAGTTCTATTTTTAGTTTTTTAAGGAACCTCCATACTGTTCTCCATAGTGGCTGTATCAATTTACATTCCCACCAACAGTGCAAGAGGGTTCCCTTTTCTCCACACCCTCTCCAGCATTTATTGTTTGTAGATTTTTTGATGATGGCCATTCTGACCGGTGTGAGAAATCCTTTCTAACACTTTGATTTTATACTTTAAGACTCCAGACAGTGAGAGGATAAATTTCTGTTGTCTTAAGCTACCCAATTTGTGGTACTTTGCTGCAGCAGCCCTAGGAAACTAATATGATTGCCAAAGACAAGACGGCGTAGTTACTGTAATGGACGGCAGTGTCAAAGCAGTAATCAGAATAGTCTGACTCACAGAGATCATTAGTGTTGACTAGTGGATCATGGTGTCTCTAGAAAAGAAATAGATGGGCAGTTTACTAAATTCTTAATTGATCTGTATGAGCCTAGTAGTTCTAGACCTAGTGAACAGAAGTCTAAATTGAATCCCCAAAATACCATAGCCCCTCAATCAATTCCCAAATTTGAGCCAGTTCACAAACCTACAATTCTTTGAATGAAAGGGGGAGACTATGTCCCCTTGAGAAAATTTCCTGCTATGCTGGCAAATACCTATATTGTTAACCTTCTTCCTAGCCTCCCCCAAAGGAACCTGCAGCCATTTACCATTTATTAGGGTGACTGTGCATTTGGGAAAGGGAAATAATTAGACTTTGGGGGAATTAGTGGACACTGGTGCTGAACTGACACCAATTCCCGGAGAACAAAAATGTTACTGTTGCCTTCATAGAGTAGAGACTTACAGAGGTCAAAGGTCAGATTATCAATGGAGTTTTGGCTTGCGTCCATCTCACAGTGGTCCCAGTGAGTACTCATACCCATCATGGAGTTATATCTCCATTTTCAGAATGTATAATTTGAATAGATATACTCAGCAACTTTCTGAATCACCACATTGGTTCTCTGACACATAGAGAGAGGACTATTGTGGTAGGAAAGGCCAAGAGGAAGCCACTAAAACTGCCTCTAACTATAAAGTTAGTAAATCAGTATCAATTCTTCATCCCTGGAGGCATTGCAGAGATTCATGCCACCATCAAGTCTTTGAATGTGGGTGGGACCTGTGATTGGCGTCTAGGAAATAGAATATATAAAAGGAGATGAGATGACATTCACTTGATTTGGTTATGTTATATAGCAAAGGTGATGGGATGTCATTCCCATTATTATTTATATTATTTTACATAAGACTCTGTCTTAGCTGTTTAGATACACAGTACTCTCATTCTGGGCTTGAAGAAACAATCTGACATGTTGTAAACTTTCCATGGAAAGGATCACGTGGCAGGAAACTGCAGGTGACCCTAGGACCTGAAGACAACCTCCAGCCAGCAAAAAGATGGATCCCTCAATCATATAATCTGAAAGAAATGAATTGTACCAACAAGCCAAATGAACTTGGAAGCAGATTTTTCCATTCAAAACTCCACATGAGAATATAGCCTATCCAACATCTTGATTGAATCCTTGTGAGACCCTGAACAGAGAATTGAGGTAAGCTGGGTCTAGACCCCTGACCCACAGAAACTCTGAGATAATAAATGTGTGTTATTTTAAGCCAGTATAGCAAATTAATACATAGTTATAGGCATTTGAAAATCCAAAATTGCCTTCCGAGAGGCTGAGAAGCTGAACAAAATATTGGGTCTGAAAAGAAAACAAGCTAAGCAAATGCTGATGGCTGAGAAGCCAAAAAGCTGAGGAGAGCTTCTAGAAGTTTTATAGGATTGAGGGAGTAATTAAAGTTCAGAGCCTGTGCAGGAGAGACCCTGCTAAACACCACAGCCTTTAAGCTGGGATTCCCAAAAACCTCTAATTCAAGAAATAATGGTGACTGGCAAATAGTCCTTCCCTCAGAATGACTGAAATCCAGCTTTCAAACAGCTCAGTACCTGATTGGTAAAGGCAATAAGCCCCAACTGTAACTGCCTTACAGAAACAAAGTCAGATCCTCACTGAAGGAAGAAAACAATCCAGAGCTTCAAATTGCCTCTACAGTTTTTCATACACAGTGAACAATATGCAATGAAAAGTACGCAGGCAAATAGATAAGGAGAAATATTAAACAGTAGAAACAGGGCTTCAGGAGATTCGGATATTGGAATGATCAAACACTGCTTTAAAATAAATGTTATTAATATTGAAAGGAATTCCAGTAGAGAACTAGAAACTATAAATAAAGAATAATCCAATGGAAAATTTATAACATAAAAAATACAATATCTAAAATTAAGCACACAATAGATACATTTAAGAGGAGATTAGATGTAGCTAATGAAAAAATTATAAAACTAGAATATAGAAGAAATAGAGTTAAAAAAAGTGAACATGTAAGTAATTCTAAATGAATATAGAATGCATAAAACTCTAATGTTAATGTCCAAGACTGTTTATATATATTTCAAATTAAAATACATTTCAACGATATCACAAAAGAAAATAAGGGATGTTTTGGTTAGCATCCATTGGTTATGCAGCAGTAACAAACAATCTCCAAAGTCTCAATGGATTAACAAAACAATTTATCTCACATTATATATTGGCTGTGGTAGCTCTGGGTTGGCTTTGGTTTCTCTCCATATATTGTCTTCATTTCAATATCCACAATAGAAGTAACCACTATTTGGAACATACTATTCTAATGGTAGAACAAAAAGAACAATAGCAGAATTATCCAGTGGCTCTAAAGTTTCTGCTTGGACATCACATACAATCACTTCCACTTACATTCATTTGGCCAGTATAAGTCATATAGCCAAGATTTGGGTCAATGCTCAAGAAGAATCACCACAGGGAGGTACTTCAAATCATGTGACATCAGGCAGGATTATATGATCTTTTATAAAGAATACAGAAATCAAAACATATTTTTGAATCTGAAAAAAATACAATCTACCACAGAGTATAAATGAAATTAATGTGTTCTAGGTCCTTATATTTTTCTGGGATGTGGGAAAACATCTAATTTATATTAGAACCTAGTAAATAAGGATCCATGTTTTAATCTCTAGTGTAATCTTAAGAAGGAGAGTAAAAGAACATATAAGTAATAAGGTAATTGGAGGAGAAATAGAGTAAAAAGAATATTTTATCAATGCAAAGAAAGCAAACAAATGAGAGAAAAAAGAACATAAAATATATGGACGATGTAGAAAAGCAAGCATGATGGTACATTTAAATACAGGTATATCAGTAATTATTGAATACGTTAAATGCAAATGATATAAATATGCTAAAGATGATCAGACTGGATAAAAAACAAAGCCCTACTATATTCTATTTACAATATAAGAATGAAAAAAATTTGAAAGTAAAGGTCAGAAAAATATATATACAACAACTTACCACAAGAAATCTGATGTAGCTGTACTAGTATCAGACAAAGTAAACTTTTAGGCAAAAAGCATTCCTTAGAGACATTTTATTATTATATAAGAATTAATCCACCAGAAAACTATGGCAATTCTAGATTTGTATGTGTCTCATAACATACTCCCCAAATATACAGGATAAAATGAAGCCATTGCCAAATTCAAAAGAATTGTAGTAAATTTTAATCCACCTTTCTCAGTTACTGAAAAGCCAAGCTTACGAATTACATTACTCAAGTTTTCTATAGACTTGCCAGCCTATTTTCTACTTTTTCCATCCTTAATTTGAGTTCAAAATATTTAAGTATGGCATTTTTTTCTTCCATATCTTTTATAATTTTGTATAGTTGATCTAATATGAACTAGGAAAAGTACATCAAAGCCCACTAATACTAATCTAATTTTCTCTATTTTTTCCTTATATTTATTGTAGTTTCTGTTTTATTTATGATAAAAAATGATATCTGGTATACAAATATTCATAGGTGTTACATCTGCATTAAACATGTATTACTTAGAAATTATGTTTTATTTTGCATAACAGAGACATCTTTCCTAATATTAGTCTAAGACTGCTGAAAGTTTTATTCTCTCAGATAAAAATATCTGGAGGTAGGGGGTACAGGACTAGTAAGAAGAGCTCTTTAAATTCATTAATGGCTGGTCCAACTAAAAGAAAACTACTTGACCTGTGTGCAGAAATCACAAAACAAAGAGAGAAAAAACATTGTCAAAAAGAAAATTATAAATCAACTACACTCCAATAAAATTTTTAAAAAAATTAATAACATGTATTACATCAAGCATGACTTAAAGGCTAAAAGTTAAAAACAAAATTGTCTATAATTTCAAAATATGTACAGGCAGTGCAATCTTGTTTTAAAAAAAGACTTAAAGCAGGAGATGGAAAATAAGCAGTCAGTAAAAAGAAATATGACAAATAAAAAAAATATTAGAAATAAATGAAAATGTTTCAGAGGAAAATGTTACATTTGATGCCACCAAAACTATAGTAAACAATATTTGGGCCCACAGTCAGGGACATGGAAATCAAGCTTCAAAAAAATCACACAAAATGAAATCGCAAAGAAATAATATATAAAATTTTTATAAAATATGATAGATATGTAGAGATGAAAGAAAAGGGGAACAGATAAGATAAAAAATAGTATTCAAAATTTTAGTAGAAGTGGTTTTGAAATAAAAGTCTTGACTCTGATGATCAAATTAGGTTGACTGTTTCCTCAGAAAATTTCCTCGTGAAGATTTGATATTCAAAGATTAAGAAAAAAGTATCCTAAGGGAGTCTTAGAAAAAACAATCAACATGCAAAAGGGAGAATAATTATGCTACTCTGAGATTTCTCTACAGGATATTACTTACCAAGGTAATTAGAAGAATTCAATGAAATAATGTAATTATACTAGTCCTTGGATTGGCATCAGGGCATTCATAAACTTACTGAAACTGTATTCAAAATATTGTTTGTGTACACATAGGTAAATTTTTCTAGGATGAGAACAAATGGCTTTTTACCTGATTGAAGAGATGGCAAATAAATTACAAATCACAGCTGTAGGGCATGTCTCCCCAGTGGAAGACTTCATTTTTTTAGTAGTCCGTGGAAAGAGTATTGTGTGTCCATGAGTTTATCGCAAGGTTTTTTTTCATGTGTGAGTTTCCATTCAAACTATATCTGAAATTAATATGAATAGCATATTCTGTATAATGCAGTTGATCATCCTATAATTGAACATTAATTTATTTCAGTGCACATATTTGTATTTTGCTTAGGTGACCACTTTGCCCAAAAGGATCATGAAGTGACAGCATTTAAGTTCTAATATGCTAGGAAGCACATTCTTTGCTCTTTTTCACCTTTCATAATGCCACAAATGACAACTTTCTAACACCTTTGTGTACATATTGATTTCCTTAAACAATTATGAGGGGAAAAAACCCTAGACTCTTGCTTTAAAAAAGCATTAGTCTATGAAAGTATTCAGTTTTGACTTAAGCTGCATATTTACATCTGACGTCCTGAAAACAACTCTGTGCTTTGGAGCAGTGTTCTATGTTAATTGTTTTGGGCTCATGGAAAAAGACAGAGGCAGAATTAATATGTGAATGGCCCATTCACATGATGAAAGGACTAAATGATATTCTAAGAAACTGTAAAATAAAAGGCCTCAAAATTGTTTAAACAAAGAAAACAGCCATCGTATGGCACACTATATTTGCATATGTTATATCAATTGTGAGCACTAGTTTGGCTTCAACAAAAAATTACCTGTTATATAAAATTAATGTTGTTTATTTAAATTTTATTGGTTGTATAATGTGATGAATTCAGCTTTTAATTTAGGTTTTATAATTGTATAAGGGATAATAGCATAAGGAGTTCATTCTTAGGTTTACATGATACATATTTATAGGCCATTATAATAAAATAAAAAAGAGTTTCTGTCATTACTGTGGGTCAGCAAAAAATTTCTTTTCACTTTATAAGTGTAAAAAGATGCCCATGCAGAGCCTAATTCACCCACACTGCTCACTGTCTCCATCTCAGTATGGCTTTGCTGTAGGCAAGCTGCCTTCATTCTCTAACTATGGTGACTCCACTCATCTGTCTCAAACCATGGGAGATGAAGAGTTATGCTTCAGCAAAATGAACTACAACATGCTCCAGCCAATCAGGGTCATTCCCGAATAGTACCATTATTGATTTGTTGGTCAAAACTCAAAACAGGGCTTCCCTGGTGGCGCAGTGGTTGAGAGTCTGCCTGCCAATGCAGGGGACACGGGTTCGAGCCCTGGTCTGGGAAGATCTCACATGCCACGGAGCAACTGGGCCCGTGAGCCACAGTTACTGAGCCTGCGTGTCTGGAGCCTGTGCTCCGCAACAAGAGAGGCCGCGACAGTGAGAGGCCCGCGCACCGCGATGAAGAGTGGCCCCCGCTTGCCGCAACTAGAGAAAGCCCTCGCACAGAAACAAAGACCCAACACAGCCATAAATAAATAAATAAATAAAATTAAAAAAAAAAAAACTCAAAACAAACTAATCCCCTAATTCCATACTTACTGAGTAGAAAATTAACAAATGCATGAAAAGTTACAATCTTCCATGTTTTGTTTTACCCTGCATTCCCTAAAAAACAGAGCATGAGGGCATGAAGTTGACATGCTTGTTTTTGAGGTAGGGTGCACTCTTCGTGAATGAAGAATGAGGGAAAAGGGAATTTCAGTCAAGGAAGGAGCAAAAAGTAATACAAGATCATGTATTACCAAGATGTTCATAGCTGTACAGGAAAACTGGCTGATGATTGGTCGTGTAGGATATCTTCAGAAAGGATGTGTTGAACCCCTGCTTTCCTGAACCATTTGGTTTTGTTGGAAAGAGAGGAAGGGCAAGCAATTTATCTGCCACTTCCTATCTATCTCCTGTCTCATTAGTCAAAGTTCACCCCATGGGGCATTAACACCCCCACCTGACGCCACTAGACAGTCACTGGAGAAGGCAGCACCTCTGTGTGTCCGGGTGATCAGACCTGAGTCTTAAAACCACTGTGGCTCTTTCTAGGGTAAACATGATGGTGGCTCAGTCTTTGCCCTCAAAGGCAGGGGAGATGATATATGGTGTCATGAGACAAGGAGCCTGTGCTAGAACAGAACCCATACCTCCAATATCTGGGTATCATAGAATCCAGGGCTCAGAGGAAGAAAGAAGCTACTTTTATAATGGGAGGGAGAAAAGAGAAAAAGAGGGGGAAGGCAGAGCTAAATGGAGCTGAGTGCCAATTTACCCATTTATAATAAGAAATGTAAATGACACTCTAGTACACTGATCAGGTAATATCTCTATCCATGGAAACATCCGCTTTAGCATCTCTGACTTTCCTTTCTCTGACTTACCAGTCCCCACCACTTAGTCTTGAGATGAGCTTTCACCAGTAGAATATAGGTTAAATGATGTTATGCCAGTTACGAGGCTAGCTCTCAAGAGAACTTGCATGCATTGCCTTGACCTCTTGGAACATTGCCCAGAAGCCTGCTGCAGTATGAGAGACCACATGAAGGAGAGGTATACTGTCTAATAGGAGGTCATCCGAGAAAAGCCAGCCCATAACCAACACAGTAGCTGACCACAAATGCATGAATGACCCTGGCAGAGACCAGAAGAACTGCTCTGATGAGCATAAGCTAAACTGTCAACCCCCAGAATTATTTGTTCAGTAAATAGTTGCTGCTTTAAACCACCAAGATTTAGGGTAGTTTGTTACACAGCAAAAGCTAACTGATATGTTTGGTATCTGAAACATAGGTTATTTTTCCCTTTTTCAATTGATAGCCACCTTTCAGATTTACGATGTCAATTAAAATGTTGGTTTCCCCCAAATAAATACAAAATAAATTGAAGTATTTTTGAAGGGAAGACCAGCTACTGGGAATTTCAACTGGCATTTTAATATGTTCCATGACTGCACATGAAACTTTTTCTTCACAAATTATCCTTCTCCTTTATATCAGAGAAGAGTTGTTTAGTAAACACTAAAGTATTTGTGTTTTTTGAGAATACCAAGGAATTGTGTTTTCTGCAAAACATATGGTCCCCTTCTCCTATTTCAACACCTACATAAGTGTTTTGGGGGGAATACAAAAAAGAATTATTGACATATTTTATGAATCAAATGCCATTAATCCTAATCTTCTGACCATACTCAGAGCCAGGAGACTTGGAAATTCTACATTCTCATTCAAGTTGTACCTGATCTGGGAAGTCCAATTGAACTAAGAATCTCAAAGATGAAATAGTTAGTTCAAACTTGCTTTAGTTACAACTAATGTATTAATTATAACTAATTCATTACCCTGTTGGCAGTGAAATCTTAGTCAGTGCAGATCTGCCAATAGGGTTGAACTATTTCAGAAAAAAATAGGATGTTTTCTCCATAAACTGCCAGGTAACTACCGTTTAGGGAGATGAAATAAGACAGGACAATTCTTTTAAACTCCAACTGTGGAAATTCTGCATGGTGTCCTGTCAACAAGGAAGTAGAATACCTGATTTGGGGGATCAACCTTTCTTGCTTCATAGTGGAGCTCTCAAAATTAATCTTTATAAAGACATATAGATTCAGAAATGAAAAGTATTTTACAGATATGATGATTATGATTAGTTTCAAAGAAAAATGTTATCTATGCTCTTTAGAAATGGGATCAAAAGGAGCTTTTATTTCTAGTTGTATGAAGAACAAAAAGATCTACATATAATAAGAAAAGAGGCATGTGGTACTTGCTATAAATACACTTATTTATTGTCCTTCTGTTATTTGTCTTGTGGGTCAGCTTTATGCCACGAGAATGCTGATAACCTACACCCAGGAAAATAATGGGAAGGGTTAATGTCAGCCCATATAATTTCCTTTATTAAATTGGTACCAAGCTTTCCATTTAAAAGCACATGTTCCCACAACAGCAGAGTTCAGTTGTGCACCTTGAGATCAGTCTATTATACACCAACTACAGTGAAAATAAAGGAATGGCTATCCTCTAGATAGAAAAAAATCAATTAACTGAGCAGCCCGCAATTCTTAGCCATTACTAATCTTTCCGTGTAGCCTCAGCAGGATTCTTTTAGAAATGCAAACTCTTGCCAGCCATTATTCCAACCTCCCCAGCAAATCACATCCAGTAGTGCAGTGAAAAAATCAAGAAGGTAAAGATTTCTATATACTCCAATGGTTATTGATATTTTTTTTTCTGGAAGACAAAAGGGTAATCCTTTAGAAAAAAACAGATCGTTTTCTAATAAATGGCTATTACTATGAAACAGATGTTTTCTGCAATGTACACTGACTTTCAAAATCAGCTAGTTTAGCAGAATGTGTGTGTGTGTGTGTGTGTTTGTATACATGTAGATAGAGATAGATAGAGAATGAAAGAAAGAGAGATCTTGTTTTTTTTTTTTTCCTAAAGAGATCTAAGTAAATATTCTGAAAAATGTCAGTGGTAAATAGAGGCAATTAAACCTTAAATACGATTTCATTCAAATAATTTTGCATACTAAAAAGCATGTTGCTTTTCAGAATAGACATAGGAAGTTATTATGATAATCTTTTGCTAGCATCCTCAAAATCATGAGTAGCCTCATTCTTGCAAAAGAGCAAAAGCAGAAATGTCAACCCAAAGAAGAGTTGAAGGAGATTTAAATAGTTGCACATTAAATAATGATAAAAATTTTCACTGGTAATCCTGTTAAGCTGAAGATACTCAGTTTATGGGGAGTGTAATTATTTAACAGTAGAAAACCCTTGACATTCATTCAATAAATGTTAGTGAATGACTGCTATTTACCAAGCACTTTTCTAGGCATTGAGCATATTGTAGGGGTATAATTAAGCTCCTGCCCTCATAGAGATTATATTCTAGAATAGAGAAACAGGCAATAAACAAGTAAATAAAATAAATTCCAATATTGATGAAGAAAATAAAGCAGGGTAATGCAACAGTGACTAAAGCAGGCTAGGGATGAGGGTTGGCTACTTTATATCACACGTTAAGATGAAGCTGTGTTGAGAAGGTAACATTTGTTTCGAGGCCTGAGTGATGAGAAATGAGCAGCCATTTAAAAAAATCTGGAGTTTAATTAGGACCCATTTGTTTATTTTTGTTTTTATTTCCATTACTCTGGGAGATGGAGCGAAAAAGTTATTGCTGCGATTTATATCAGAGAATGTTCTGCCTATGTTTTCCTCTAAGAGTTTTATAGTATCCGGTCTTACATTTAGGTCTTTAATCCATTTTGAGTTTATTTTTGTGTGTGGTGTTAAAGAGTGTTCTAATTTCATTTTTTTTACATGTGGCTGTCTAGTCTTCCCTATGGAGAACAGTATGAAGGTTCCTTAAAATCTAAAAGTAGAGCTACCATATGATCCAGCAATCCCACTCCTAGGCATATATCCAGAGAAAAACTGGGTTCAAAAGTATACATGCACCCCAATGTTCATTGCAGCGCTGTTTACAATAGCCAAGACATGGAAGCAACCTAAATGTCCATCGACAGATGAATGGATAAAGAAGATGGGGTACATATATAGCTATGGAATATTACTCAGCCATTATAAAGAATGAAATAATGCCATTTGCAGCAACATGGGTGGACCTGGAGGTTATCATACTAAGTGAAGTAAGTCAGATAGAGAAAGACAAATATCATATGATATCACTTATATGTGGACTCTAAAAAAAATGATACAAATGAACTTATTTACACAAAAGAAACAGACTCACAGACTTAGAGAACGAATTTATGGTTACCGGGGGGAAGGGTGGGGGGGGATAGATTGGGAGTTTGGGATTGACATGTAAACAGTGCTATGTTTAAAATAGATAACCAACAAGGACCTACTATATAGCACAGGGAACTCTGCTCAATATTCTGTAATAACCTAAATGGGAAAAGAATTTGAAAAAGAATAGATACATGTATATGTATAAGTGAATCACTTTGTTGTACATCTGAAACTAACACAACATTGTTAATCAACTATACTCCAATATAAAATAAAAATTAAAAAAAAATAAAAAATCTGGAGCTTAGAGTTCTAGGCAGAAGGAATAACAAATGCCAAAGCCCAATGTTTGGAATAAACCTATTATGGCCAAAGATCAGAGTGGCCAGTGTAACTGGGGTTTGGTGAGCTGGGACTGGTTCATGTTGGGCCATGAATATCATGATAAGGAATTGGGATTTTATTTTAAATACATTGGAAAGTCATGAAAAGGTATTCAGCTGGTGAGAAACATAATATGACTTAAGTTTAAAAAGATCAATCTGATAGTTATAGTAGAAGCAGGAATGGAAGGAGTGAGTCCAGTTGAGAGGTTGTTATAATAGAACAGAGGAGGGATGTTAGTGGCTTGTTCTAGGGTGGTATTTGTAAAGGCTGCGTGTCCTGGAAGTAAAAAAAGTGGATGGATTGCGGCTATATTGTGGGAGTAGAGTCAGCAGGACTAGCGGACAGATTTGATGTGGGTGACAAGGATGACTTTTGGATTTTCGGTTTATACCATTCAATAAGAGAGGAGACACTAAAAGTGGATCAAATTTGGGGCTGTAGAGTTCGGAGGTTATAAATATTTTTTTGAACTTGTTGCATTTGAGATATCTTTGAGCCATCAAAATGGAGAAGTTGAGTAGTAAATTGGACATGTGGACCTGGGACTCATAGAACAAGTCTGGGCAAGAGGACCCAGTAAGATCACCCTTACCCCTTGGCCCCAACACCATTATCCACAGCAGGATTCAAGATAGGCCTAAAGAGCATTTGTTTCTGGTAAATTCCTTCTCTGGGCCTGACACGATTCTCTGTAGTCTATAAAATAGGTCCACAGGGCTCAGGGTGCTCTAGGTAAGACAATATCTACAACATAACTTGACATTGTCAGGGCCATTGATATCAACTATTGGTCTCAATAGAACTGATGCCCTACGTTCTTCTAAGGGACCACTTTAGGACTAAATAATCCCTTTCTTCTCACATCCCATCAACCTCCCTCCCATCCCTGTTTTCATCAGCTACTACCAGAAATCCGAATCTCTCAGGTCATCCATCATTGTCCAGACTTTCTCCCCATCCAGATCTGTATGAGGTAAGTCTGATCTCTTCACCTACACTTTCCTGATCTGCAGTTCCACATCCTCTGAGACTCATGGTTTGTTATCAGCAAAATCCCCCATATCCTTTACTTCATCTCTTAATGTTCCCTTCACCTTCTTCTTGTTCTAATCATAATCGGGCTCTTTCCTGAGGACAATGCCTCCTTTGCAGCCCTTTTAAATGCTACTTATAGGACCTTGAGGCAGGGTAGGTGTCCCAGTTGCTTCCCAATTATCTTACCTCCATTCTTTTTTTTAAAAATTAATTAATTAATTTATTTTTGGCTGTGTTGGGTCTTTGTTTCTGTGCGAGGGCTTTCTCTAGTTGCGGCGAGCGGGTGCCACTCTTCATCGCGGTGCGCGGGCCTCTCACTATCGCGGCCTCTCTTGTTGCGGAGCACAGGCTCCAGACGTGCAGGCTCAGTAGTTGTGGCTCTTGGGCCCAGTTGCTCCGCGGCATGTGGGATCTTCCCAGACCAGGGCTCGAACCCGTGTCCCCTGCATTGGCAGGTGGATTGTTAACCACTGTGCCACCAGGGAAGCCCTTTACCTCCATTCTTTATCAAAAACCACAGGTCTTTGAATTGCATTACCCCAGACCTAACAATACTTGGCTCATTCTATTAGAAGTTGTCATATATTGCACTCCTGGTCACTCAGCCTAATTCATGATGAAGGATATCCTTAATCCTAACTTCAACCATCACAAGCTCTCATCACAGCCTTCTCTGTTTCCAAATCACTAATCTAGTACCCTTGTTCCATCTATTCTTAAATTTTATCAGGATTCCTACCCGTTGGGCAAGTGGGTCCTCACTGATGCTTAGCAAACATGCTTCATCTTGCTTGTAAAGTTGCTGTGCTACTATTTAAGATGCCTATTTCCTACCTTTTTTTGTCTTCTCCAACCCTCTAACATATCTACATTCTTCTTTATTCTCATCAAATCTATTACCTATTCTATCATAACTGATATTCTTTCTCTGCTACCAGTAAAAATGAATGAGTAATGATAACCCCTATACTTATACACTGAATCCCCTTTCTCTGTACCACTTGAGGCCTTTGCTCTGGAAATTATCCTCTCTCTACAGGATCATTCTCATCATCATATAAACTTGCTATAAAATATTTAACCTTAGATATAATATTTCCAATATTAAATAAGATACCCACCATTATCTCACGTCTCCTTCCAGCTATGATCTCATTTTTCCCTTCCATTTGAGAGCAAAATTCTGCAGACTGTTGTCTATACTTTGTCTCAGATTCTTCATCTCCTTTTCTTTCTTTAACCCATGCTAACCAAAATTTTCCCTCTCCATTGCATGGAAACAACTTTTGTCATGGTGAATGGAACTCCATATCACCAAATCAAGTGCTGAGTTATCTGTCTTCATTTTACAAAAGTACTGAACAGCATTTAACAGAGATGACCATTTCCCTTTTCTGAAAATACCTTCTTCATTTGGCGTTGGAGCTACATTCCCCTGGCTTTCCTCCTGCATCACTGGCTGCTTCTTAATGTCCCTTGCTGGCTTATCCTCCACTTCTTATCTCTCTATGTTACAGTCCCCCAGGGCTCATCCCTCAGACCTTTTCTCTCCTTTATCTTCAGCATTTCCTTAAGTGAATTCATCCAGTGTTGTGGCTTTGAACATCCTTTATATGCTGATAATTTCCAAATTTGTCTTCAGTCCAGACTGCCTGTTTGAGCAACAAACTTACAAATGAGTATTCAACTACCTATGTAACATCTCCACTTTGAGGTCTAAAGGCATATCAATCTTAATATAGCAGAAACCAAATTTTTGGCATTTGCTCCCAAACCTGCTACTCTTGCAGTCTTCCTCATTTCAGTTAATGACAACTACGTTTTTCCATTTACTCAAAACTTACGGGTTAATCCTTGTCTCTTTCCCGTCCTTGTCTCTTTCCCATCCTCATTATGCACATCAATCCTAAGCAGTTATTATCAGCTCTACCTTCAAAATATGTCCTGATTCTGACTAACCCCCCAACCACCTTGGGCCAAGCCACTATCCTTCATTACTTAGCTTCCTAACTGGACTTCCTCTTTCTCCCTTCATTTTGTCCTCTACAGAGCAGCCACAGTGATTTTTTTAAACTATAAATCAGATCACATCACCCCCTTGTTCAAAATTCTCTAAAGGTTTTCCATCACACTTAGAAAACGATCAGAATTCCTACCTATGACTGAAGAAGTCTCTGCCCATCTTTCTGTCCTCATCTCTTTACATTCTCCTCTTCGCTCACTCTACTCCAGTCTTCTTGTAATCACTTGAACATGAACAATCCAAACTCATTCCTGCCTCAGGGTCTTTCTATTTGCTGTAACTTCTGCCTGGAATGATATTCCTCCATCTATTCTTCTTCTTGCTCCTCTTCAATCAGGTCTCTGCTCAAATGCCACATCTGCAGATAGACCTTCTCCCATCATCCTATTTAAAATAGCCATCACCACCCTTCCTACCCTCTTTCATATTATTCTCTCTCTCCTTACCTTGCTTGAAAGTCTTCATAAAACTTTCATTAGCTGGAATTATTTTATTTGTTTCTTGTTTTTGTCTGTTTCTTCCCTAGAATGTGATCCCCATCAGAGCAGAGATTTTATCTTTTGTTCACTTCTGCATTCTAAGAGTCTCAACAGTATCTGGCATAGTAAGCACTCATGAAACATTTGGTTTATGAATATATAAATTAATACAATAATCAATAAATGAGTAAATGAATGCAGTCAGAAAAGTCCACAGGAGGAATACATTGTTTGGAGAAAGATAATAATTTTCATTTTGGACTAGTTGAATTTGAGATACTGGCAAAGTATCCAAGTAAAGGTGTTCGGAAGACAATTGAAAAGTCAGTTCTGAAATTTGGGAGAATTTTCAGAGTGAGAAATAAAGAATTGAAAAGGCATTTTTATTAGTTTCCTATCGCTGCTGTAACAAGTCACCACAAACTTAATGGTTCAAAACAACACAGATTTATCATTTTTGAGTTTGGGAGGTCAAAATCCTACGTGTAGGCAGGGCTCTATTCTCTCTGGAGGCTCCAGGGGAGAATCCATTTCCATGCCTTTTCTATAAGCAGAGGACACTCACTTTCCTTGGCTGTGGCTCCTATTTCTCTCTCTCTCTCTCTCTCGTTCTAGCTCTCTCTCTCTCTTTCTCACTCTCTCTGATTTCTGCTTCTATAGTCACATCTCCTGCTCTGACTCTGACTCTCCTGCTTCCTTTTTATAAGTACATTTATGATTATGTTGGACCCTACCTGGGTAATTCAGGAATAATCTCTCCATTTAAAGATCCTTAATGTAATCACATCTGCACATTCCCCCTTTCGTGTAATGTAACATATTTGCAGGTTCTGAGGATTAGGATGTGGATATCTTTGGGGGGGCCATATTCTGTCTACCACAGAAGTTAGTAAAACAAGTTCATGACTTATTTATGAGACTGAAGAGCTTGATATGGACTCGTCTCCAGATAGGTGAGCAAAATTGCAAAATACTGGAATGCTATGGAAGCGAAGGGAATAGAGATTTTCAGG
This sequence comes from Balaenoptera musculus, assembly GCF_009873245.2. Classification (NCBI taxonomy): domain Eukaryota; kingdom Metazoa; phylum Chordata; class Mammalia; order Artiodactyla; family Balaenopteridae; genus Balaenoptera; species Balaenoptera musculus. The sequence continues at coordinate 37,567,466 of NC_045806.1, read as the reverse complement.
AAGGAAAGATTGGTCCATATGATCAAATGCTGGAGAAGCATTACAAAAGGAGAGACATACAGATAGTCAAAAAGCACGTGAAAAGATGCCCAACACTGCTAGTTACTAGAGAAATGCAAATCAAAACTACAATGAGTAGCTGACCTTACACCACTCATCAAAAAGTCTACAAATGATAAATGCTGGAGAGGGTGTGGAGAAAAAGGAACCCTCCTATACTGTTGGTGGGAATGTAAATTGATACAGCCACTATGGAGAACAGTATGGAGGTTCCTTAAAAAACTAAAAATAGAGCTACCATATGATCCAGCAATCCCACTCCTGGGCATATATCCAGAGAAAACTCTAATTCAAAAAGATACATGCACCCCAATGTTCATTGCACAACTGTTTATGATAGTCAAGGCATGGAAACAACCTAAATGTCCACTGACATATGAATGGATAAAGAAGATATGGTATATATATATACAATGGAATATTACTCAGCCATAAAAAAGAATGAAATAATGCCATTTGCAGCAAAGTGGATGAACCTAGAGATTATCATACTGAGTGAAGTAAGTCAGACAGAGAAATGTAAATATAATATTATGTCACATATGTGGAAGCTAAAAAATAATACAAATGAATCTATTTACAAAACAGAAATAGACTCACAGACTTAGAAAACAAACTTATGGTTACCAAAGGGGAAAGGTGGAGGGAGGATAAATTAGGATTTGGGGATTAACATATACATGCTACTATATATAAAATAAATAATCAATAAGGACCTGTGTATAGCACAGGGAACTCTATTCAATCTTCTGTAATAACCTAAATGGGAAAAGAATTTGAAAAAGAGTAGATTTATGTATAGGTATAACAGAATCACTTTGCTGTACACCTGAAACTAACTCAACATTGTAAATCAACTATACTCCAATATAAAATAAAAAGTAAAAAAAAAAAAAAAGGTAAGAAGAAAAAGAAGTTCCAGTATTTGGTAATCAGAGCATCATGGGTGGCTTTCTAGAAAACAATTTCTGTCAAGTTTTGGTGTGGGAAGCCAGATTTTAAGTAACTGATAAATGAGTGAGAAGTGAAAAGAAAAATAGACATTAAACTTCCCATTACGAAAAATGATGCGGTGACAGCTGTGATGGTAAGCAGAATTTCTGGAATAAAAAACAATGTCACTGTTCTACGAATATCTAATTTTCTAAAAAAACTGAGAGTCAACACTTCAGCCCTTCTTTCTGTAAGAAGTAACAGGCAGGAACATAACTGACTCAGTGTCATGGAGAGAGGGAGAAACGAGCAAGAACACTGGTTGACGCCAGCTTACAAGGTCACGGCCGTGGACAGGTGTCCTGTTGGCATATTAGCTGTAAACTCCACTCCTGATTCAATGTAATGGATTTTAAAGCTGATGCCTTGCCAAATTGATTTATAAGATGAACTGCTGCTGAAGCTGACTTGAGCATTTGAGTTCTGAGTATAAATGGACAAAGAGCATCAGCCCTCTTCTCCATCCTGATTCTGCTGCTTACTCGCAACCCTACCCTCGTCTCTCCCATTCTACACCCTCTGATTGCTGAGGGAGGGCCTAGGATGGGAGGATGCAAAAAGTAATGGGGCCAAGGAAGCCTGGAGGCAGAGATCTTTCTGTGATGAAAATGCCAATGAGTAAATGCACCAAACGCAATCTCTTTTCTTTTCTTTTTTAAAATTTATTTTATTATAGTTGATTTTAAATGTTGTGTTATGGGAATTCCCTGGTGGTCCAGTGGTTAGGACTCCAAGCTTCCACTGCAGGGGGCACGGGTTGATCCCTGGTGCAGCAACAGAGATTCTGCAAGCTGCGTGGTGTGGGCAAAAAAAATTAAAATAAACAAGAAACTAAAATGTGTTCATTTCTACTGTCCAACAAAGTGATTCAATTATGCATATATATATATACATTCTTTTTCATATTCTCACAATCTCTTTTCCACATATTTAAAGCAATAAGTTTTCACTTAACCTGATATTAATGAAATTCAGATTATACTTGCTAAGCCAGCCGTTCAGACAGGCTTTTATCTGACCAGCTGTATCATCTTGAGAGAGTCGCTTAACTTCTCAGAGCTTCATTTCCCTCATCTGTAAAACTAAGATAATAATAGTAGTTCATTTAATCTTCATGAATGCACCAACATGGAAAAAGCAAAGGGATAATAATAATAATAACAGTTATTCAAATAACAGCTGCCACTGAGAGCAATAAACATCAGGCACTGTTATAAGCACTTTATATGTATTAGCTCATTTATTCTGACAACAGCCTTATGAAGTGTGTATTATTTTAATCCTCATTTTACAGATAAGGGCTCTGAGGCATAGAGAAGTAAATACACAGCTAGCAAGTAGAAGAGCCAAATTCACGATATGAGCACAATTAGTGATGAGTAATGATGATGATAATGATGTTGATTTTAAAAAACAAATGCCCAGGTCTTAGGTAGTATGTAAACATCTATATGAAAAAGTAATTGTCTTGAATCTCTTTAGTAAACAATTTAATTTCAATGATATTCTTAAAATTTATAGACACCCTACCTCTTACCAACAAAAAGGTGCATGGTTGATATTTTCCATATTCCTTTTGTAGACTGTATTCTTCTCTTTTGGCATTTGCACCAAATTGGTCAAAGAACTGTTTGTGCTCATTTTCAAACAAAGCACTCCATAGCCTGAAAAATGGCATTCGTCATGGGAAGGAATTTTCCAATATATAGAACCCTGAGCTCGATTCATTTTTACCATGACTTTCTCTTGTTTATAAAGTGATGTATAATCATGTACTTCCTCTAAACAAAATGAATGAATCTCAGTGAAGCTACCTCATTTCTAAACAGGTCACATGAAGAACCATCATCAAGAGGGCCTTGGAAGGCAGACAAAGAAGGCTAAACAGGAAGTAAGTTGACATTTCCATTTCTCACCAAGTAGATCTATTAATATAACGATTGGCTGAACTGAACCAGTCTGTCTAGAGAGTGAGTACATTGGCTTGATGTCTTTACTAAACAGAAGTTGACCCTACTTCCCCCATGAAACTATTAGTTCATACGTGGAGTGAGAGGCTGTGATTTCTTTCCTTGTCCTGGACCAACAAGTCATAATTATCCCCTCACTTGCCTTATCATCTTACTGCTTACATTCATAAGAATATAAACACTTAATTTACAAAGTTAAATATTTGCTGTTTTTCCCAGTAGTTTGTCTATATAGCTCTTTTGTAAGTCAGCGACGCCTCACTCAGGTGGTTTGTTCACATGTTACAGAGCACTTAATGTTTAATTGTGTCCTCAATGCACAATGTGTGCTGAAGAAAATCCTACAAACCAAGTTGGGTTGCAGGGTTCAGGAAGCAGGCAAGATAGTCCCTTCAGTATTCCTTCAGTATAAAACACACCAGAAACTCATTTTCTAGTTTTAGGGATGAAACACACACACTGGTTTTACAATGATGATAATCATGACCGTAAGGAGAATTATACAAATAAAATAATTATCTGTAGTACAGTCATTTAGCATAAAGGAAATTACCTAAGAGTGAATCTGTAAGGACTGAGTGGAGAAGGACGGGGGAGGATACAAATTAAGAAAGGTTAAGAAAAGAATATGAACTGGATTCAAAGGGAGTGAGAAAATAATTCTGTGGGCAGGAAGAAGATGAGAGATTTCTGGCAAGTACAGTGGGAGGTGGGTTGGAATTGGAGACTCTAGGCAACAGGAAATGCTGTGCTGTGTGAAAGGAGGGGGCTAGGCCAGAAGGAGGCTTTATTTGTGGTTGACCCAATTATGTGTTCAGTGGATACTTATTCAACAAGTTTTGATACAGACAGACAGGAAGAAGGCGGGCAGAGCAAGGACTATTTGCAGGAAGTAGTTAAGAGGGAAGAGGGGATTGGGGAGAAAAAAATAGAAGACCAACTACGTTGTGAAGGGACAGCAAATGTTCCTTTTGGATCCAGCCCCAAAGAAGATGAAAGACTTGAAGGCAACTTGAACCACAGGTCACTGGACCCACTCTTCTCCAGCATCAGGGAATTTGTATCTGGGCTATGGGATGTATCATGCAAGCATTCTGATGGGCTGCTGCCTTGCTTCTGTGAGAGAAAATCATAGTGGGCTGAGGATGTGGAGATTGTATAGACCTGGGAACAAAAAAGTGACCTGCGGTTATCACTTAACTGGGCCAGAATGAAATAAGGAAATGGATTTTGATTTCTTGGATTTTGTCCCAAGTGAGTTATCCTCTAGCTCTAGGACCTCAACCACTGAATGGGAAAGGAAAAGGAGGCAAAGAGGGGAGAAGATGGAGAAACAGAAAGAAATCAGTGAGGGGAAACATCGGAGGGAGGGATAAATTAGGAGCTTGGGATTAACATATACACACTACTATATATAAAATAGATAATCAACAAGCACCTACTGTATAGCACAGGGAACTGTACTCAGTACTCTGTAATAACCTATGTGGTAAAAGAATCTGAAAAAGAATGGATACATGTATATGTATAACTGAATCACTTTGCTGTACACCTGAAACTAACACAACATTGCAAATCAACTATACCCCAATAAAATTTTTTTAAAAAAGAAAGAAAACTGTGAAAAGAAGAAAAAGGCAGAACCAAAGTTCCAAAGTGAGACTTTAGTTTGGTGCACAGCTCCGAAAAGTGGGCACTTAAGTCAGAACAAGTGAAGGAAAAAAATGTCTCAATTAATAAACTCCATTTCTGATTCTAAACTTCACTCAGAAGACAGAAATGCTCGTGAATAGGCCCATCATTTTCTTATTTGAAGAAAGCATCAAATTAGTAGGTTTTGAAGTAAATCTGATTGAGGTACTTAGGAAGAACACAAAAAGCTCCGGTTTTATTCTTTTGATTTTCCACAGATTACCCTGATGAGCTCTTTTCCAACAATGAGAAGAATCACTCTTGTCCCTCTTTACTAAGCCCCTGCTATGTGTAGGGGATACAGAGAGGAAGGGAACCCAGGGCCCACACTGCAGGGACACTCTGTTTCCTGAGTGTGTCAATATCCTTGGGAGGTGCCTTGGGAGGTGGACCAGGGTGGACCATTGACAGACTCCCTTGCCCTCTGGTTTCCCTTTGGGTTCCACTAGTGGGGGGAGATCAGAATGAGGGAGGAGATCCACATCAAGCCATCTATGTTTTAGCGTGTCAGCAGCCCTACCCCATAGCCCACTAGGTCTCCAGGTCCTGGTAACAACAAGCTTCCTCTCCATGACCTTCTGGGCCTAGAGTAGGTAATGGGTAATGGGCCCAGACCCTTGTCACTAGCCCTAGGTATTGTGCCATCTTTTCTGGCTTCCCTAGACCCCATCTACGTTTTTTAAATTTTTGTAAATGGTCCCTTTATTAAACCCTCCTCAAATATTGTAACTTAAACATGCCATGTTTCCCAGTGTGACCCTGATACCATAAGAAAGACAGGCATGCGACATTTTCTGCCCTAGACTATTGGTCGTTATATTTAACTGAAGAAAGAATGAGACAGAATTGAAAATATCGAATGAAATGTAAAACTCTCTCTACCTGCAACAGCTGTACCTACCAGAAATCATCATGGCTTTAAGAAAAAAAATAGCACACGGTTTAATTAATAGTTTAATTGAAAGTTACTTAATTAAAAGTTTAATTAAATAGGATTGTTAGAGGTAAAACCAGCTTGAAATAATGAAAGGTCTAAACCATAGAATTATATATGTGTTGTTCCCTACATGTAGACAAATATGGATTAATGGCTAACCACATCTTCTAGAACAGAGGTCCGTCTACTTATTTTCAATTTTAGTAAATAACACAACTTGATTCCAATGCTTTCAAACACATGTGCACCAAGTCATTTTGTTTAATAGGATAACTACTTTCCCTGCATTCTTCTTCCTATTATTTTTACACATCAATATTCTATTTATAATTAACATAAACTTCAGCAGGGCTGTGCATGCTCAGGCGGCTCTGAGGAGGGATCTAAGGGGTCTGTGCTCAGTGCTGTTCGGGTACCTTAAGACTGGATTTGGAGGAACATTATCGTCAATGTGGAACCTGCAAAATGATTGGATGATCATGAGAGAGCCTGAAGGAAGAGCCCCATGTTCTGATCCTGGGGGCAGAAGGTTCTGAGAACAGATGCTGCATCAGTCACTTTTTCCAGGGCTCAGATCCCAGCTCTCTGCAGCTTCTAGACTGTCTGACCTTAGCCTGTGCTTTAGGTTCCCAGGTCTCATTTTCCTCATCTAGAAAATAGGGATGATGAGCTTATATGAAAGGGTAGTTACGAGAATAAACTAGATAACACCTCTCTACCACTCCCGTATCGGCCGGCTGACAGTAAGTGCTCCATAATGTTGAACATTATTATGCAGAAATTTGATAAAGAGTGACCTCCTGTTTCTACTTGGTGACACAGGTAATTTCAGGGATCCCTCTTCATTTTGGTTCTTGCTGTCTGTATTCTGTGAAAACCAAGTGGCTCTGCGTTAGTGTCATCTTCCAGCCCTGAGCGGGCACTGACGCGGAACGGTTCTCTGAGCCTCTGAGCCTCTCAGCTGATTGTCTCACAGACAGTGATCCACAATTCACAATGGCCATGGCAGCAACTCGACAGGCAGAGCTGTCTCTCTATCCTGATGTTGTGAAATGAGGTGTTCATTTACGCACATGATGATTGTACTAGCCGTTTTTACCTAATGTCTCCTACAAAGTCACCCTCAAATTTTCTTCAGTCAGTATTGGGATTAGGAAGAGAGGAAGGGGTAGTGTGGAGAGGGTAGAAACTTCTTTGGTTCTAGAAGGATCAAATGGCTAAGTTGGCTGTTCAGTAATTCTCTATTAAAACTAAAAATAGGAGTTCTCTGTTAAAATGGAGTTAGCCTATATATATATATATATATATATATATATATATATATATATCTGAATTATATATATAATACATATATATAACTGAATTACTGTGCTGTATACCTGAAACTAACAAGATATTATAAATCAACAATACTTCAATAAAAAATTTTTTTTAATAAAAATAGCTCTTGGAAGTGGTCCTTAGCTAAGTCCTCTGCACACTCCCCTTATATTTAAAAAGGAACTTTCAGTAGAGGTTGATGTCTTTGGGAATTTTTAACAAGAATGGGACCCAGCATAGGTGGAAGGGAGGGAGGAGTTTTCAGAGGAGCCAAGAAATAAATTGAGAATTCACAAGTCGGGTCATGGCCTCTCTTCACAGTTAAGGCGAATTAAATCCAAATAAAATATGTTAGGTGCAAATAAAAAGATGCAGGACGTGTCATCAAGTAGTGTAGTAAAGAAAATGCATACTGAAAAAAAATAGGGCAGATGTAGTCATATCATAAATTTGATCACAGAGATTATTAAACACTGTTAGGGCTCTGCTCAGATACCCTCAGACCACTTTTACGATTTCTGCAAGCCTCTTCCCAGTTTTTGGATGGTTTTGTTTCTAAGGGTCCAGGTTCTTAGTAGAAAACTCCCCTTGGCTATTAAAGCCCCTTTGCCTTGACATACTGAAAGCTTGAAATGCCTGGGAGTTTATATATATCTTCCTGGGATGAGGGGCACATATCCAATGACTGGCAGATGAAGGGAAAAATCTAGCTCCCTTGCCTTTGGTCCAGATTAACTCTGAGGTGTACCTTATACTCTAGAGCTCCCTTGCTCAATCAGACTGAAGTTGGGGCTTTGCCTGAAATCTCCCCTTTTCTTGGCTTCCTCTCCTTCCCTGTCCTGCTTCCCCACTCCCTTACCAGCTTCTTCTGGGAGCACTTACTTCATAAATCTCTCACACACAAAACTTCATTTTCGGGTCTGCTTCTGGGGAACCTGACCTAAGTCTTAAAGGTATTTTTTTAAATGGATGAGAATACTGAGGAGAGGCAGAGGAATTTGGAGAGGGGAATGTTTCATGGAAGAAATGATATTTAAGTTGGTCTTTGAGTAAACAAACAAGCTTTCAGTAGAGAGATGGAAGGGAGACCTCTGGGCAAAGAACCAGTATTTCACTAAGGCACCATGAACAGTAAGTTTAGAAATGAGAATACAGCCTGGAAGTCAGTCATCCTATACTCTAATATGAGCCCCTTCTTTTACTATATCGTGGGCAATTTACTTGGTCTCTCTGTGCCTCAGTTATCCTAATCCGTACAATGGAGATAATAATTGTGCTTGCCTCTTGGAATATTTTTATGAGGGTTGGATGAAATAGCATTTGTAAAGTACTTAGCACAGTGCCTGGCACAAGGCAAGTACTCCATAAAACTATTATTTTTGTTGTTACTGTTTTGGTTGAAAAGAGCAATGGATGGGAGGGTAGAGAATATAAGCCCTCTGAGGAGGTAGACTATAGAGGCACATGAATATCGTGATATAATGCTTGAAACTTACTATATATTTTTTTATTTTGTTTTGTTTATTTTTTGGTCAGTAAAAGTTCATTAAATATCCATGTTTGATACATGTCTTAGTTTTTTGACACTTCTTTCTGTTACTGAAGGAAAAGTATATGTCAAGGGCTCTGGTTACCCCTGATGGTGTCTGGGATTCTGTTTGTTTAAGCAAATACACAAACATCAGGAATTGGATGGGGTCCAAATAGGACTTTCTTAATAGCTGGACAGTTGATCCCAAAATATCCACCAAGTACAGGGTTCTCAGATAAGATCCAGATTAACAATCTGATCTAAGCCTGAAACTTCTGAAAGAGAACTTTCTGGTGCTTGACCTAAATCTTGATCTTGGGACCTGCCTGCTCAGGTGGCCCTGCAGAGACATAAATGGCCCAGCAAGGCAGACTTTATGTCCATTTATCCAACCAGCTACATGGTTAAGGATCCGAGAGCAACCTCATATACCCAATAGCAGAAGCTAAAGAAGCCTCTGCCTAATTTGTTCATTTCAAGGAGATAAGAAGTTCAAGGATACGTATCAATTTCCTGCCCAGAAATAAAAGCACAAGCAAAAACCAAGCCAAACAACTTTTCCACTAATGTTTTAAATTTTCTATATCAAAGTTTAAATTCCAAGAATTCTTTCTTAGTTTTATAGATTTTAATATAGGATTCTGTTTCATAGATGAACTATTTTTACTCCTCTCTTTAGGAAAATAATTATAGGTCTTTTCCTTTTAAGTTTTCTTCTACTTCCTGCATTGTCTCTGTTTTTTTCTAAATTTCTTTTTTTTTTCCTGTTTCTTGTTTTCTGTCTATCTTTCAAATTACAGGTTTTCTTCAAATGTCTGGTGATATTGGTGGGGCAGAGAATTTAAGGAATTCCATTAGCAATGGCAGAAAAAAAGAGCAATAAGAATATATACATGGAATGCAGCAGAATGGAGTGAGTGAGTGTGGGATGAAGATGAAGTTTCAGTGGAGAGCAGACGTGAAAATGTTGTTACCAGACTGAAGTATTTGGATAACGAGGTGGCAGATTGATCAGAGGTATAAATTGAACAGCAGGAGAAAGGGAGGTTTGGCTTGACAGGGCTGTTGTTAATGGACTCAAGTCTTAGCGTGTTACGGTGAGCAAAACAGGGCCTCCAAGATGAGGCTGAGCTAGGATCATTTCTAACATTCCAAGTGTGGCCTGGGGACCCTTACCTAGAGCCTGCAGAGCCTAGGGTAGGAAGTTGGGAAGTTCATGACATAGAGCTCAGGCGGTCTCACCTGGCAGATGGTACCTGGTAGGGGAAACTTTCAGACAACTGAAAGTCAATGACACAGCAATCAGGCAGCATCATTTTAGAGGCTCTGTCTACCCCCATCAGTGTCTAATCAGTGACTGAAAAGGGGAGCCAAAGTCTTCAATGACGGAAACTAAGAAAGGTTAGATCTGCATATAAGAGGGCTGAGGCCCGTACCCAAGAGAAAGTCTTGATATGAGCAGTTGCCCAAAGAGAGCACAGAAAAGGAATTGACATGGAAACATGTTCCCACACACTGGGTCACGGCTGGCTGGGAGGAGCCAGAGATTATTGAACATCATCCCAAGTCTGGGTGGAGTACAGGAAAAAAATATCCAGCCCCAGCTTAAACTCACTCCCATTATAAGCTGGATCTCTGCCTGCTCAGATTTGACCCAGGAAACGGGCTGAGCCTGGGCCAAGAGATGTAGCTCGTCGATAAATCTGGCTATAAGAGCTGAGGGAAGGCAAAGGTGGGTGAAATGAGACAGCAAGCTAACATCAGAATCTTGACCTGCAGAGGGCAGGGCTGGGTGGACCAATGATTCTGAAATTTCACCATGCATCAGAATCCCCTGGGAAGCTTGTAAAACTACAGTTGCTCAGACTTCACACACCAAAGATATGGATTTCTCTGGGGTAAGATCCAAGCATATTTATCTACTTAAGAAACTTTCTCTTTTAGAAGACTTTTAGATTTACGGAATCATTACAAAAAATAGTACAGAGAGTTCTCGTATACCCCACACTCAGTTTCCCCTATTAACACCTTACATGAGTATGGAACCCTTGTGAAAATTAATGAACCGATACCGAGACATTATTATTAACTAACTTCCATAACTTATTGAGATTTCTTTAGTTTTTCCCTAATGTCCTTTGTCTGTATCAGGATCCCATCCAAGATAACACATGATATTTAGTTGCCATGTCTTAGGCTCCTCTGAGTTGTGACAGTTTCTCACACTTCCCTTGTGTTTGATGACCTTGACAATTTTGAGGATTACTGGTGAGGTATTTTGTAGCCTGTCCGTCAGTGGGGATTGTTTTGATGTTTTTCTCAAGATGAGACTGGGGTTATAGATTTTGGCAAGAAAAACCACAGAGGTAAAGTGTCATTTTCATCACACCGTATCGACAGTGCATGCACTCAACATGACTTAGCGTTGTTGATGTTGATCTTGATCACCTGGCTGAGGTTTGTCAGGTTTCTCCACCGTAAAGTTACACTTTCTTCTGCCTTTCCACTCTGTCCTCTTTGAAAGAAAGTTGCTTCAGGAGTGGAGAGTTACATTCCACCTCCTTGAGGTTAGAGGACCTACTACCCTTTTTTCAATTCAAGTGAAATCTACACAATATGAAATTTACCAGTTTGACCATTTTTAGATGTTGTATTTATTTTTTCAGTTTCCCGGTAATTCTAACGTCCACCCAGGTTTGAGAATCGCTCAGACCCATGGAGGAAGAGGCCGATGGAGATACACTGAGGTGTTGACATCTATAGTGGATAGTTTGGGGAGCCACATTTGCCCTCCTAACTCTCTGTCCCTTCTTGCAGCTGCTGTAGCTTATCTGTGCTGGAGAGGGAGGAGGTCTTGGTCAGAGTGGGAACATGCAATACGTGAGTAGAGGAAGAAACCTCATCTTTACATCTTTATTTCTCCCACAGCCTCACACACAGTGGTTGGCACAGAATATATGAAGACAGTTTATTAACCAAAGAAAATACTTGATTTAGAACACATTGTCAAATTTCACAACCTGACCTAGGTAAGCTTACTTCCCTGATGCCCAGGTATCGTTGACCTGTCCCAGAGCTAGGACCTGTCTCAGATCACCCCCCTCTTTATTTATTTTTATTTTTTTATTTTTTAGCATCTTTATTGGAGTATAATTGCTTTACAATGGTGTGTTAGTTTCTGCTTTCTAACAAAGTGAGTCAGTTACACATATACATATGTTCCCATATCTCTTCCCTCTTGCGTCTCCCTCCCTCCCACCCTCCCTATCCCACCCCTCTAGGTGGTCACAAAGCACCGAGCTGATCTCCCTGTGCTATGCGGCTGCTTCCCACTAGCTATCTATTTTACATTTGGTAGTGTATATATGTCCATGCCACTCTCTCACTTCGTCCCAGCTTAACATTCCCCCTCCCTGTGTCCTCAAGTCCTTTCTCTAGTAGGTCTGCGTCTTTATTCCTGTCGTGCCCCTAGGGCCTGGTTAGTACTTGGGTGGGACACCCCCCTCTTTAAGTCATATGCTCATCCTCTTCTCATTCCAAACTTTGACCCCCACGTTGACCCGAGGGGTCCAATCACGCAACCACTTGGAGGAAATCAGAAAAGAGTTACTCCTCTCTGTAAAACGAAAATCTGTGGTCTTCACACTTCTCCAGGGGCCTGAGAACACGGACGAAAAGGGTGTCTACATCCAGAAGCAACTTCTCAGTAAATGTTTCCTCACCTCCCAAGAAACATTTGTTAAGGCCCCAAAGGTGATGATCAGTGAGGCTACTACTCTAAGAGCTTGGATTAGAGATAGGACCAGACATTTGACTATCGTAATGGATAAGGTGATAAAGATTAGAGGGAACCTGCTTCTGCAGCCTGTAGTGATTACTTTAAAGAAACAAAAGAAAGGAAAGGGTCAAATATTATTCTAAGACTATCTTGATGGCCAACTGAATTTTTATAGTGGTCCTGTCTCCCACTGTGAGAAAAAAGCATAAGCCTAGGGAGATGGTGTCAGGAGAAATAAAATGAAGGCTTTAGTCATCACTGCTTTTTGTGTCCAACTGTGAAAAGCCAGGGAGGCAGAAATAACTGCAACACAGAGGGTGATGCAGACCCCAGTAGCTGTGGTTTGTGGAATGAAGCAGTGGGCAGGTCACTGGTGGAGAGGGCTGTACAGAGGAGAGGAGAAATCGCGTTTCCAAGCTATCTTGTGTCGTGGAAGTGGAGAGCAGGGGAAGACAAATGAGTGCAGACAAGAACACAGCCAGCGAGTGTCAGAACATCTGCTGAGGGGAAGCAGCTTTTCAACACTGCAGAGGCCAAGCCTGAGTTTGCAACACAGGAAAGGAACTTTTGTCAACACAAATTCCAACAATTCACTGCAGCTCTTTTATGAGATCCTTTGTTCATGCCAGATTCCAAAGACAGCAACAGAGATGCCCTGTTCTGAAGATGGCAGCTAACTTCAGGCTGAGGAAGCAAGCAGCCTAGAAATGGTGAGATCTGAGCAGACTCTGATTCTACAAAGCTATCATTCGTTTGAAAATAAGCTAATACAAGTGCTGCATTTTGATTGGCCGAGAGTTTCCTCTTCTGAAATAATTCAAAATAATATGCCCCGAGCTTCTGAAGGGGAGAGCCCTTGCAGAAGCACCCTCTCCTGGCAAGCTTTCTGAATGAGCTCAGGGGGCTGCAGGCAGTAGCAATTGGGGGGGGCGGGGCACAGCATCCCTTTGCCTGGGGCACCTAGGAATTCCATTTGTTTTCATTTACACTAGTGAAAACAAATACAGGCAGTCAGCTATGGGGAAAGATACACTCTCTGGCTCTTATAAAGGACCAGGGTCCACTTGTCCTGAGGTCTGTGATGGGCAAGCCAATTAGCATGGAATATTTAAATAATTGGGAGAAACGCCAGGAGAATTCACACTAGCCCATGGCCACTTAAATGCATCTATGTAACCTCTTTATCCCTGCATAACACACACACACACACACACACACACACACACACACACACACACGAGATGAACTGAAAAAAAGACAACAAAGAACGATTTCTGCTTTCTCCTCCACCATTTCTCCACAGTTATTGTTCTGTATATTCCCAGTTAAAAATGAAAATAAGAGAAAATATTCTCCAGAGAGTTAATACCCCTGAAAATTGATATAGAGTTTTAAGAGTTTCGTCCACATAGCCCAAAGAAAAGGATGTGTAAGTATATGGTACCCATTCCATGGAAAGTGTATTTTCAAGGTACTGTCCACTTTTAAAATATGATGAAAAATTCCTGTGTTCTTGATATCAGAATCTGCCTCTTCTATCCTTTCTATCACCCAGATAAGGACTTTAGGAAAGGACTAGAGATGCCTAATGGGAACATCGTGTACCATTTTAAGATAGTACAATGAGACGTCTCCTTTATCTGTCCCTGAAATCCTCAGAGAAAATATCCACTTCCAGTCATGTGTTGTAGAGCTGGTTCTGTTTGGGGGAACTCCTATGAAAGGCCAACTCTGAATTCAAAGTGGATGTGAGGTAAGAACCAAGGAGTCAAATGAATTATGAGCTACCCAAGAAGGCTTGTATTCCATTTGAGTTTATGTGTTTACTTTTCTTCAAGGCTGTATTTACTCTTCTTATCTCTTGATAGCTTCAAAATTGTTGATTACTTGCCTCTTAGAAGAAAAACTAAGTGAGGGATATTTGTAATGTTGTATTAGGCAGTTGCAAACAGCAGAATCTAATTTGGTGGTTTCCACTGTAAAAACAGATTACAGGTAAGGGCCAAGGTGTTAGCTCAAATGATTATTTCCTAGAGAAATGGTCAAACCCATATCCCAGAACTGGCCTGAGATAAAACCACCTCTGCTGTCCCAGCCAAGCACTAAATGCCAAGAATTTGACTCCACCGAAACATTACTGCTGCCAGCCACATGCTAGTTCTGCATCAGGAACTCAAGTTAGCAGCACTAGAACACACTGCCATTTGAAAGCCAAATGCCTTGGTCATTATTTGTGTTGGCACAAGCAGAAGCTCCATACCAGGATTTTTTCCTTTTTTGCTTATCTCCAAATTCATGTAGCCTACGTCATATGACAGCATGCTTGCTGCAAAGGATGCTGGGGATCTGAGTTCAGACTTCAACTTTGCAGGACTCATGAGGTAGGGTTTTCCCCAAATGTAGAAAAGCTTTTTAAAAGATAGTGGGAAGATAAGATTATAACAGATGTTTACTAAAACAGTGGATGGATATATCTCTCTTTTTTTCTGTCATTTCTATTTGTGTTCTAGTCACTTCTTTAGCCCATGATTTCATCAGCCAGATTCCATACTATACTTCTCAACATTTTTATACTTGAATATCTGCATGTATAACCTAACTGGCTTTCATTCCACAATCTGAGCTGTGTTGACTAGGTTAAAAGTTCTCTGTTGAGACAAATGGATAAAGAAAATGTGGTGTGTATATATATATGCATAGATACAATGGAATACTATTCAGCCATAAAAAAGAATGAAATAATGCCATTTGCAGCAACATGGATGGACCTAGAGATTATCATACTAAGTGAAGTAAGTCAGACACACAAAGACAAAGATCATATGATATCGCTTATATGTGGAATCTAAAATATGACACAAATGAACTTATCTATGAAACAGAAACAGACTCACAGACATAGAGAACAGACTTGTGGTTGCCTAGGGGGAGGGGGGTGGGGGAGGGATGGATTGGGAGTTTGGGATTAGCAGATGCAAACTATTACATATAGGATGGATAAACAACAAGGTCCTACTGTAGAGCACAGGGAACTATATTCAATATCCTGGGATAAACCATAATGGAAAAGAATATAAAAAAAGAATATTTAAAAAATTGAGTAAATAAGACTTGAAATGTAAACAGGAAAAAAAAAAGTTCACTGTTGAATGCTCCAAACCTTCCATTTTAGTTAGCCAGCAAAACTACGCTATTCGAACACATAATCATCTGTAACATTTTTATAACTTTGCTATCCTGTGCCAAACCACTTTTTAAAAAGGCTTTCTCTAACACCATCAATACCCCTGCTCTTTCTTGGATCAGAATTGTTTCCCATGCTCACATATTCTCTGGCACCAAACTCACAGATTCTGGACCTAGGAGTCTCAGCTATGCCTTTATGTGCCTAAAAGTCTATATTTAGTGGAAGAACTGTGTATGAAAGGGAACATCTATTTCAGAAGCAGACCAATGCTAAAACAACAAAACCAACAGCAAACCCAACCCTATAAAAGGAAAAATTTATTCCACCACGCAGTGAATACTTTTACAGTGTGCTGGGCACTGAATAGCAGGCTACGGATTGAAAAATAATAGAGTTGCTACACTCCAGAGTGATAAGCCTGAGTCTAGTAAGGACTGCAGACACATGAAGTGTGATGTAAGAGGAAGGGCGCTCTAGGAAGCTGCTGAGGTCTGGCTGTGCAGCTGATGAGGGGAATGTATATGGTATTTGTCTTTCTCTTTCTGACTTACTTCACTTAGTATGATAATCTCTAGTTGCATC
The DNA here is from genome assembly GCF_009873245.2 of Balaenoptera musculus. NCBI lineage: Eukaryota > Metazoa > Chordata > Mammalia > Artiodactyla > Balaenopteridae > Balaenoptera > Balaenoptera musculus. Next base: position 37,551,416 of record NC_045806.1, on the reverse strand, counting down.
CATGTTGCTACAAATGGCATTATTTCGTAGAACATCATATTCTTAAAAGTCAGATAGAATGTGGTTATAATCTCATGATCAGGGTTTCTAAAATGTATTCAAGGGAGATGAGAGATTCTATAAATTCTTACAATGTAATAAGAAATTAGACTAAAGAGAAATAAAAACGAGGAGGAATCTAAAGGAAGCAGTGTGACTACCCAGAGATCTTCTCATGCACCCAAAAGATAAAAGGAGGAGAAAAAAACTCAAAGGGAAATATGGGAGACTGGTGCCAGTTTCATTTCTACGTTTCCTAATGCCTAATATACAACACTGTGGGATGGAAAAAAGGCATAGAAAATTCAGAAGGTATTTACTCAGTCATCACAACAGGGCAGTGACGTGATTGACAAAAAGACACCAAGAGACACTGTTCTAGAAGATAGAAAGTTTCTTCAATGGCAAAAGACGTGAAAACTTATGGAGATGCCCACAGAAAGTGGGAACTACATCCAGCGGGGAGCATAACATCCCAGGTCTCCCAAAGTTCCCCACAGAAACATGGAACTTAGGAGGGGTGGCACAAGAAGCTCTCCTTGACTGGGTTTACACCTTCCTGGCCACCTACTGCTTGACTTTTGAAAGTCTGGCTGTCACCAGGTATAAATACATTATATAAAAATACCGGAGCACACGTGAATGTTTCCAGCAACACCTGAAAAAGTGAAGATCAATTTCCCAAGAAAATCCTCTGAGTTATACCCTTAAATCCATACACTGACCTAAGTTTTAATATTTTTACAGTATCGAATTACTACATTTATGAGTGTGTGACCTAAGATATAATATATTTGCAGTATCAGATCACATTGATGAGTGTGAGTGTGTAGATGTTTGACATTTCAGGCAGACTACAATAACTTCTTGAACTAGCCAGTGAGATGATGGCATTGCAAGATTAAGTAATTAATTAAATGTAACATTTTCTTTAATTGAACAATTTGTTAAGATCTCCCAGTTTTGTGAGAAACTGAGTACCAATCAACTGACTCACATTGGCTTGACTTTTTCCTGTGGTATATTATCTTGCATCTTCCTTTTCAGCATTATCATAGATTTATGCCTTTATTCAGTGTTTCCATTAACTGTACAAATTACTGTCCTTTTAATCTGAAGCACAAATTGTCTTTATTAGGCCACCACCAGCCATCTCTTTGGGCCAGTGGTTCTCAACATTGGCAGTGTCTGGAGACGTTTTTGGTGGTCACAACTTGGTGGCGGGGGAGGTGCTACTGGCATCTAGTTAGTAGACACCAAGGATGCTGCTAAACATCCTACAATGCATAAGACCACCCCAACAAGGAACTGTATAGCCCAGGATGGGTGCAGTTGAGAAACCCTGCCTTTTAGGCTACGCTCTGCATCCTTGTTAACAGCACCTACAGACACTGTTAAATGGCCTGGTACACCCCAGATAGCTCCCACCCAAGTGATTCCTAGGAACTGGCACTTCTAGAGGTTTGCATTTTGCTTGTCTTCTTAGATCTTCACTCAGGGAGTGGAAACACTCCTACCTCAAGGTTCTGTGTCGTCCTGCCAAGATCTTTTCCCTGTCTTTTTCAAAGTAACACTGGTATTCAGGTGGGTGGTGTATTACACCCTGGCCTGAGGCTCAGTCAGCCCTGGGGTGGGAGAGGGGCCCAGCCAGGCCACAATTTGGCCTCACGGCATCTTCTGATCTAAGCTTGCTGTCCACCTCACCCCCAACTCTCAGACTTCTTACTCCAGGTGGGTGGTGGGTAGGAAAAAGGGCTTCTAGTTTTTAATAGCACACCAGTGCAGCCTGAAGAGGTCTGGGCTGGGTCTCCACAGGGATTGGGCCCCCCCTCCCCTCCCCCTACAGTCTCCCAGTGGGGCTGCTCCTCCACCTGCTCTCTTGGGCCGAATGTCTGTGCCCCCAACCCAAATTCATATGCTGAAGCCCTAATCCCTTGTGTGCCTGGAGATGGGACCTTTAAGGAAGGAATTAAGGTTAAATCTGGTAATAAGGATGGGGCCCTAATCAGCTAGGATTAGTGTCTTTAATAAGAAGACAGCAGGGAGCTTGTACTACCTCCCACCCACCTCCCCTGCAGGAACACACTATGGAAAGTCTACATGAGGACATAGAAGGTGGCTGTCTGCAAGCCAGGAAGAGAGCTCTCATCAGAAACTAAATCAGCCAGAACCGTGATCTTGGACTTCTAGCCTCCAGAACTGTGAGAAAATAAATTTCTGTTGTTTAAGCCACCCTGTCTGTGGCATTTTGTTATGGCAGCCTAAGCAGACTAATACAGGCCCCTGTGCAAGAGCATCTGACCCTCTATTAACTCACTTTGACATCTGTTTTTCTCACTAGTGTCCACGTATTCTTTAAGACCCACCCCCCACCCCCACCTTGTGTAACTTAAAAATAAAGTGTTTATAGTATTTATCATTCATTAACTTTTTTACTAAAGTTTTAGATTTGTCAAATCCTTCCTTATTTCCTAGCTCTGAGATTGTTGAAAATATATACACGTGTCCCCTTCTGCCAGCCCCAAGACTTGTAACTTTGAAGATGCCAATCTCCCCCTTCTTAGTTTAGGAAGCTTGTTTTTTCCTAAGCAAAATTATACCTATAATTATAAAGTCAGTTATTTACCATTTTAGTTGCATCATCACAGTACCATTTCAGTTAGTCAACTTGGTGACTGTGGGTTATCTTGGAAATGAGGACATGTAGCTATCTATTTTTCAATCATATTTTAAAAAGCACCTCTTGGCCAGCCTCTATGCAACAAAACATTTATCCTCAAACAGAAGTTTCAAGAAGGAATTGCTTCTTGTACACTTTAATCAATGGATGCTTTATACTTCATTGAGACACTTGTGATTTCCACTTGAAGTGTCTGGTCCAATGAGAAAATTATTTTTGAGTGGCTATCTCGGGACACATCTTAAAAACCCCAATTAGTCTGCAAAAATCGCAGAGCTGCAAGGTCAGAGCTGACAGTAAAGGAGAGATTAATTCACAAAATTTAAAGCATAATTATTCATAATTAAAACCGTAATGCAGACCCAGGTATTCTTTATCCACTTTTTCAGGTAAGGTCAGTGAAGATTGAGCTTTACTTAATTCTGTCATCATTGCTGCCACTTCCTCCCACATTTAAAACCTCTTATTTCTTAAATTCTTCTTGGTCTAAAAAATCTGCTGCCTCTGACAAAATCTAAAATAAAAGGCAAAGAATTTTCTCTGCTTAATTTCACTACCCCCACCCCCACCCCCCGCCCCATTCGTATCTGAAATGCCAGAAGTATCCAACTTCTGCTGAGAAACAGCTTTGGTCTCAATTTTCATTACTACCCAGACTGGATTTTGTAATTTCATTTTCTGCTATAATACCTCAGATATCTCTTACCCTTTGGCTTGAAGCAACAGAAGCAGCCAAGAAATTATAACTGTGACCACTCCCAATATTCAATCCAGGATGCCAAACTGCGTGGAGTCAGAGAGACAACTGACATACTTGACAAACACTTCTTCCTTTATTCCTAGCCACATTTTTTTTTTTTGCAACAAAGATGGTTCACTTGATATCTTAGAATTCTGGTATTAACACATTTGTGGTTTCTCTAGTTCCTCTTACCAACTCAGCTATCAGAACACAAGGACTTTGCAGCAATTCCATTTAACAGTTATTCAGTAATATGATCCACAGAAAGACAACAATGGACACATCTAGAAATGTGAAGCTTCTATGGAGATGGTTAAATGAAGTAGAAGATCCACAATACACCCCCTGGGCGAAGGTAAGGTTTTCTAGCTCCCCAAAGTTCCCTACAGGGACATTCAGTTATGGATGACACAACCAACATGGACCAAGTATTACACTGAGCACAAGACATTCCCCTTGCTAGTCTCATGGAGGACTTCTAAAAGTCCTCCACGACCCTCATAATTATTCTGGACACTGTCTACCATCACACTGGCTTCAAAACAATTATAGATCATTCTTGAGCATTTGCTTCAGGTTTAGATGAAGAGAGGGTACTATTTCAAAAGCATTACCTGGCAGTCCCAGGCTTTAAGCCTGTCTGATGTTTGCCCTGGTAGCACCCAAGTCAAACTTGTTATCTCACCCTGGAACTCTCTTTTCCTTCTACGTATCCCACACCAGTTGAGAACATCAAGATACAGTCAATCAAGCACAGCGGAATCTCAGAGCTATCTTTGGCTTCTTTCTCACCCTTGCAATCCAATCAGAATCCAAGTTCTGTGGATTCTTCCTGTAAACTATCTGTTAAGTCCTTTCCTTTTTCTCCATTCCCACTGTTCCTACTCTAGGTCAGACCTCCCTTACTTCTCACTCAAAACTAATCCAGCAACTTCTGAGCTGATTTCCATGTCCCTAATCTCTCTTCTCTCCAATCCATTCTCCACCTACCTTTGCCAAACAGACCTCATATCTTCTCTTTCTCTACACAATATTCCAAGGTGAGCTCATCTCCACTCTTGGATTCAAAAATCATAATTTTGCTGATGAGTCATAACTTTATCTCCAGCCAGAGGAATTCTCTAAATCTCAGACTCACACATCCCACACAGCCGATTCGACGTTTCCACTTGGATGTCTTATAGGTATCTCAAACTTAACATGTCTAAAACAGAACAATTCGTTTCCCACCCAAAATGTATCCCTTCCCACAATCTTCCCCATCTCAATAATTAGTATCGCACTCTACCCAGAAGCTCAGTTCAGAGATAGTCATCCTTAATTCCTCCTTGTCCCTAACCTCCAGCATCCAATCTATACATCAAGTCATGCTGATGCACCTCAAGTATTCACATTTCTCCATCCCCATAATCACCACCTTAGACTAGGCCGCCATCATCCCTCCATCATCTGTCACCTAGACTACTGCAACAAGTGCTATCTGGTCTACACCTCTTTACTCTTGCTCCTCCTTAATCCATTTTCGATACCATATCAAGAACACTCTTTTCAAGTATGACTTGGGTCACATCACTTGATGCAAACCCCTTAATGGCTTCCTGTTCACTTGAACTCCTGGTCATAGCCTACAAAGCCCTATCTATCTCTCCAACCTCATCCCAAACCATCAACTCCCAATTTGGGTAATAAGCTCCAGTCACACTGAGCTTCTTAAAGTTCCTAGAAGCTACTAAACCCTTTCTTTCTTCAGGCCTTTGCAAATGCTGGCCCTTCTGCTTAGAATGCTATTTTCATCAGTATTCTCATGACCAACTTCTCATCTTTTATGTCTCAGCTCTATTGTTACCGCTCCGAAGAGGCCTTCCTACCATATCTAAAGTAGGACGCTCTATTCTTTAGCAAAATCATTTGTTTTCTTCATGAGACATCATTATTTGTAATAATTATGTTTGCTAGGTGTCTCCTTATTTTGTTTTGTTTTGTTTGTCTGTGTAGTTCCCACAGGACCTGACATATACTTAGATCTTAATTGTCTGCTATTGAATATATCTCTCCTTTACTTAAAAACCTTTGCTGTTTCTCACTTGTCTACAGGATAGTCTACACTCCAGAGTATAACATTTGGCACTCTTCACCATTTGAAACTAATCTACTTTTTCAGCATCTTTCCTACCACTTCCAGCTCCACTGTGTATCATTTAGTATTTTGTTCATTTGCAAACAATGGAAAACACAATTCCCAGTGGCTTCAATAATGGGGCTACTTGTTTCTCGTGTACCCAAAGTCTGGAAATAAGTCACTGGGCTGGTGTAGTGGCTCAACAATGCCACAGGGAACACAGACTTCTTTTGTCTTTCTGCCCTATCACTGTCAATATGTGGCTTTTGTTCATGATTGCAAAAGTGCTGCTGAATCTCCAAGTGTTACATCCACTTTCCAGATCAGAAGAAAGCCTTCTCCTATACAGTTGTATTCTATTTATTCAGAAAAAGAAGCCTTTTCCAGAGATTCAACCCACATCTAATTGGCTAGAACTGTGTCACATGGCCACCTCTGGCTAGAGGGGAGACTGGGGGATTGAGTATTTTTAGCTGGGTACATTTTCTGCCCTGGACAAAATCATGGCCCTATGAGTAAGGGAGAAGGGGGAATGGATATCAGGTAGGCTGTATTAGTATGTACCTTACCATGCATCATCCTATTCTCTAGCTACACTGGATTATTTTTCACAGTTCCCTGAAATACAATGCAATTCTACAAAGCTTTTATCTCTTTGCTCCGGTTGTTATCTCTACTTGAAATGTCCTTCTCTTGCTTTTCAACCTAAAATATTCCACTCATCCTCCAAGATGGACCTTGAATGCCTCCCATCAGAAGCCTTCCTTTATCCTCTGAGGCAGGATTAATGCTCCTTGAATTCCTAAGAGGTGGTGCGGGAAACAAGGGCCTTGTCTTACGGTTGCATCATCAGCATTTAAACAAGTGCCTGGAATATTATAAACCATCAAACAGTGTTGTTAACCAAACTGAAAGAGGTGGAAAGTTCAGGAGTACGTGTTTCTCTCTTTTAATCCTCACAATAATCTCATGAGGAAGCTATTACCCTTGTTATACAGATAAAGAAACTGAGTTTCAAAGAAATAAAGTAACTTGCCCAAGGCCACACAGCTAATAACATGATCCTAGAAATTAGTTATTTGAGACTATCCTTTTGCTTTGCCCTCCCCCCATCTCCTGCCACTTTTTTTGTTTTTTAAATCCAGAGATCAGCAAACTAAGGCTCATAGGCAGGCCTCTTGTTTCTGAAAATTAAGTTTTATTGGAACACAGCCATACCCATTCCTTTATGTGTTGTCTATGTTGCATTTGCCTACTACAACAGAAGAGTTGAGTCAATGAGACAGACCATATAGCCTGCAAAACCTAAAGTATTTACTCTCTGGTTCTTTATAGATAAAATGTGCTGACCTCTCTCTGTGCTCTGCCATACTGACTCCTGAATTCAACTGAAAGATAAATGCCATGAAAAGAGAGGTTTAAAATTATTATTTTTAGAGTAACACTATGAAGAAGAAAAAAATTAGGATCCCTGCTTGAGGAAGATGTAGCATTTAAAAACGGCAGAAGGAACAAGGAAATTCAGTAGTTCTGACTTCTTTCTGTGTTCAGCGAGAAAGAGAACCAGCGTTCAAAAGAATTGTGCTGAAAAAGAATTGATTAACCATTATAAGAATAAATCTTACTTCACAGGGCTGTTGTAAAAATGGAATAAGCTAAAGCATGAGATAAAGCTCAGCATATAGCCGAAGCTCAATAAACAGTGCCTATGCGCCACTGTGGCCCAATCTTCGTCAGGTATTGTTGCTTCTAAACTTGACCTTTCCTTATTGTCAGGGCCACCCTTTGAGGGTCAAGGGAAGAAAGAAAGGCCATTTGTACTGTTCCCAGTCCAGAATTCCATAATATTGGAAAATCACCGTGATCTATCTTGGTTCCATTTTCTCCCGAGAGCCATTCTCATATCTTGGAGGAAATTGCAGTCTCAGGTAAGAAAGCAATTAAGTCTTGGCCTATTTGCTTATCCTCTCTCTGTCTAGCCCAAACAGCCCCATTTGTTACCATCGCTGCTCTTTCACAGAGGAGAAGCCAGGTGCTGGGGAGACAGGATGAGAATAACCTCAGTGCAGAAACCAGCTGGGTCCTAGTAAATGCAATATAGGCATCTCATTTGAGGCTGGTGCATCTACCAGAGGCTACATTATTAATGAGCTGAGAAAGAGGGCAAATTGTAATTTGAAGAAGATGAGCAAGAAAGAAGCAATAGCCATTTGGATCAAAGGTAGCAAAACATTCAACACAAACCTTCTATAATTTTCCTACCAGAAATAACTTATTTAAGATAGGGGGTTTTGGCTTTTAGAGAGCTGAGCCTGGATGTACGTTTTCTGTGGTTGCTTGTTTATAGCACAGGTTGAACTCTGGAGAGAGGATGTTATGGAGCCAAGTCTTCTTACATATTCTTAATGATTGTAAAGTGTCTGGATTTACTGCATGAAAAATGCAGGCTGTAAAAGCAGAGTGGTGCATGCTGTAAAAAAAATGGCTGTTTGTTCCTCTTTAATAGAATACAGTGAAAACATGGCAACAGTCAGTCAAAAGTTGCAATTGGAAAGCAATAATAAATAAAATATCCCTTAACACTGCAGTCAAACAGAAGACATCCAATCATTAAAGCTTTGCTTAAGTACACTGCCAGCTTATGACTTAGAGCAAACCAAACACACCAAATGCCACGTAAATGATAATTCTCAGAGATTCGGGAGTTCCCCACTGTTGACATGAATAATTCTGACAATGCTGCAAGTACTAATGGTTAAGACATCAAAATAAAACACAGCATTAAAGGAGACATGAGGGCCCTGCCTTAATAGAGCTAGTTTTGCTTATGCTGAGAAGTACAGGAATCCATGCCCCTTGACTGAAAATCCTTGATTCCATACATTCTTAAAACTCAGGAAAATATTGGGAAATACTGCTATTAGTAGCTACCCAGCTATCTGAAACAGACTACGGGATACATATTGACAAGCTTTCACCAATTTACTACAGCTGATAAATATCATTTCTCCTTGCAGTGCCATTTTCTGAAGTGTGCATTCTGTTACTATAGCAACTTTCATTTTGTTAACCTGTTACTCACATTAAAAGTCTGTTATTTTTAGCATAACATTTCCAGAAGTCTTTGACAAAGAAAAATGGGAAAAGATTGCAGCTTGAAGATGAATGTGATGTCCAATATGAATTCTAATATGTAGCATATTTCGTCAGTATATCATCTATTATGAGGTTGCAGAAATATAGATTTTTTAAAAATTGTATGTTTATGGACTTTGTAGAAAAAAATACCATACCCCATATCTTTTTTTGGAACAAGGTAGGGTATAAATAAATAATAATATCCAAATGGATTTATTTTTTACAAATTTTTACTTACATAGAATCCAAGGAGAGGAACATATTTCTGAGGATCTTTTGTGCCGTGGTAGAGTCAAGGCTTTTGCTGTTGGATTGCAGTTTTAAAGATACTGCTGTAATCATTGTTGCTTTTGTTGTGGTCATCCATTTATAATGCTTAGTGTCAGTTTATTTATCTCTTGTAAAAATAAAATACAGTGTGTGTGTGTGTGTGTGTGAAAAAAAAAAGAATCACAGAGCTAGTGAAATCTAAGTATTGAATTTAGTTAATAGTAACACACCCACACTGGTTCCTTAGCTGTGACAAATGTACTATAGTGATGTAAGATGTTAACAATAGAGAAAACTGGGTGAGGTGTATATGAGAACTCTGTACCATCTTTTGCAACTTGCAATAAATTTCAAACTACTCTAAAATAAAAAAAAAAAAGGAATCACAGAATACCGGGAGATACTAGATATCTCCCAATGTTTTCCTGAGAAACAGTTTCTACAGGAAAGACCCAAGCCCTGTTCACAATTGCAGACCAAATGGAGACATGGCTGAAGGCCTGGCTGAGAAAGGACAGCAATGGTGCTCAGTCAGATTCAGGGAGACAAGACAGCACTCTAAGGGATAATCATTGAGGAGAGGTGAGAAATGAGATTCACCAGGCCTTACCGGAGTTTTAGACGGAAGCAAAGTAAAATTGAACTTGAACTTATACCAACCTATCTCCCCTCCCCATCTCCACACTGCTTATGTACCTTTGACAGGAGAGAGTCACTCCATTGATATAATCCTATTCAAGAGAGCTGAATAATAAAATTAAATCAACTGTCAAAAAAAAAAAGATACTGCTGTAATGCTAGGACATGTGGGGCAACAGGGATGAATTACAGTTATGAAAATGTCATGTAGTAAGAAATTAAGTTGGGGGGAGCAGTTCTGTAGATAGCTGACACTCATGATAAACTGTGACATAGCCTAATTTTTGACCTTCGCACAAACAAATCGCTTCCTCTTTTTCCAAAATATTGTCTTATTTTTCACTTCCCTGTCAAAAACGAAGTTCTGTGTAGTTTGATACAATATGGCTGGGAATGAGCAACTTTGTGAACACTGACTGATTTCCCCTTTGGATTTGGGTAGGGAGGACCCTGACCTTCATTTATTACAAGTGATCCTGGAAATTAAATTTGACTTGATTTCTAGATGGGAACAATTAGTTCCTAATGCTGTAACTAATATTCCCTAATTATTAGAAAGGCGATGGAGTGCAGTGGATAAGGGTTTGGCTTCTGGAACCAGACTGCCTGGATTTGAATCCCAGCCTCATCAGTCACTAACTGTGCCCTTTGGCAATTTACCTATCTGTGCCACACAGTTTCCTCATTTGTAGGACAGGGATGATGATAATAGTACCTATCATAGAGTTGTGAGAATTAAATAATTTATACATGTAATATGCTTAAAAGAGTACCCAGTCCATAGTCAGCTTTATCAGAAGTATCATCATTTTTATCCCTTAACCTCAAGCAGTACAGCTTTCCTTTACTGCCTTAATTAGAAAACATACACACGCTCACACGCACACACACACAGTTACTTTTCCTTTTACTGGCTGGCTAATACAGCTGGGTATAAGCGAATATGTAGTTTTCTAATAGGTAAATTGCCAAAGGTCACACAGTTAGTGACTGACAAGGGTGGGATTCATACCCAGGTAGTCTGGTTCCCCAAGTCAGGCCCTTATCCACTCCACTTCACTGCCTTTCTAATAGAGAACTTTAGTCAGAACATTAGGAAAGAACTGTTCCAATCTAGAATTCAAGTCATAGCTGCAATTTATCCCCTAGCCCCTGCCTTCAGTAGAAATACATATTACCCGAAATATTGCATCCCTGTATGAGTTCCCCACTCTAAGCATTTCCCCAACACTCATAGACTCATGGTGATAGGTCCTAAAGGACACTGACCAGGCCCTAGAACCCAGTCTCTCCCCACCCCAGGTTTACTGAGGTATAATTTTCATAGAATAAAATCCACCCTTTTAGTGTACAGTTCTGTACATTTTGACAAGTGCACATAGTAACCACCATTATCTTATAGAACATTTCCATAACTCCCCCAAATTCTCTCCTACCCCTCTGGAGTCAATACCCCTTCTCCCGCTCTTTCTCTGCCCCTATGGTTTTGCCTTTTTCAGAATGCTATATAAATTGAATCATACAGTATATAACCTTTTAAGCCTGGCTTCTTTCACTTGGAAATGTCCACAGTTTTAGAACTCAGTCTTAAGCAGCAGGCCTTTTTTTCTGCTCCAAAAATATATAGTTCTAAACTAGATAAGGATCATATAAAGTCTCTCAAATATAGTGGAGATACCTGATGTTACTTGATATAATGGAGAATTCTAGAAGCTCGAGTTATTGAAACCTATGAAATAGTTGCTTGGTATGGTTTGTGGAGTCTCCCATCTATGGTTCCAGTGGAGAGGGAAAAAAAGGGGAGAATTAGAAAAGTTATCTTAGACACAAATCCTATCTCTGGAGAGATTGTTAATTAGTAAAGAAGGACAAATGCAATAAAGTACAAAAGGCAGACAAATCCATCTTAATCAAAGTTATAATCATAAAAGCTGTACTTTTCTCCTTCCCATCAATGCCCTTTACCAAACAAGCAGCAAAGGAGGAACATGAGGTTGTAAGGAATGTGTCAAGTGTATGACTGTGATGATCTTCACTTTGAGCGCACCTGGGACAAAGCTCGCCTCATTCACCTTTGCCATTTCTCCTTTGGGTTCATGGTATATGATAATTGGGAGGTGCTCACAAAATATTTGCTTAATAAATGAAAAATTCATTCTTTGCCATGAATGTTACCAAATAAGGAGTTGTAAATTTGGCCGATGATCTCTTAAAACTCATATCTTTTCATGGCTGATCTGGGCTCAAATACAAAAATTTCTGGTAGTGGTCTTTCAGCGGCACCATACTAACTAAGACTTCCCAACTGGATCATAATTCCTCTTAATAGAGTGTTCATAGACCAATGACTTGATTTTCTCTGTTGCCAAGGAAGGAGGATGGGGAAAGAAGCACTTTCAATCACTGCCTTCCAATGATTCACCCCAAGTATTTGAAAAGTCATTATCAGCCTGGTTTTGAAGGAATACTTATTACTGATTTTTAGTTATTACCTGTTTTTGAAAGCAAGACTGAATATTATCAGTCATTTGACCCTAAAGTCATAGTCTCATAAAAGAGTTAACCTTTTTCCCATTAGGATATTTTCCAATACAGTAAAATATTCTTGCCGTAAATGATGAGTAAGTATATGAAGAAAAATTGCTTGATAATCTCTGTCTGGGTAAAGGCTAAGTACTCCCATGAGCAAGACTAGAATTTTAAGTATAAAATTTTGATATTCATTAAATTTTTCAGGGCTCGATTTCCATGACCAGTAAGTATCTGCGCACTCAGGTTTACTAGTGTGAATTACATGGGCAGAAAGGAAAGTTTCTGGCTCTAGTCACTTGTAAAGAGACTGTTTACCTTGTCTGCACATACTGCTCAGCTGAACTGTAATTATTATCATCTGGATTCACCAAGTTTAAGTACTTACATAAAAGCAGATATTGAGGGGATCTTTAGTTAAAGCTCTAAAAAAATAAAGATTAATTGAGAAAAACAATATACACCGGGGGAGAAAACTATATTCATTTAACTTTAATATAAAAATATACAACAAAATATAAATAATTAGAATTCTAATTCTGGAATTTAAGTATAGATTCTTTCTTTCTTTCCACTTTATTCCAAAGTGGAGTTACCATATTACTCATAGGAGATGAAAAGATATAGGTACAGAATTCTGAATACAGTAAGTCAACTACATATGAACCTTCAAGTTTCGAATTTTTAAAGATGCAAACATGCGTTCACATGTCCAGTCACGTAAGTTAGTTCACATGTCTGGCGTACATTGTCACGTGTGTGCATCCTCTACAGGTGGTTGTGATTTTGTGTACTTTACTTTAGGACGACTTCATTGAACTCCTTGCTGTGCAACACGAGGAGCTTACTAATGAAGATCTGATGGAATTGGAGGCCCAGAGAAAGGATGAAGAGAGACAAGAGGAAGAAGAAGTAACTGAAGAACCAAAGAGATTCACGACACAGAAAATGCCAAGGGGATTTTCCTTATTTGAGGAGGCACTGTTAGTTTTTGAGGCACAGGACCTGAATGTAAAATGGTACACGAAGGTTGCAGCAGCCGTTCAGAATGCAATCCAGTGCTACTGTGTCATCTATGATGAGAAAAAAAGAGCTACTACCCAGACATCACTGGATTGTTTTTTTAAGAAGGTAGGTAGAATTGAATCCAGCCAGGAACCAGAACCTGTGCCATCAATGTCAGGCGTGAGTGAAATTGCAGCTTGCCCTCCATCTCCTATTGCTGACAATCCTTCAACTCTACCATCTCCCACCTCCTCTCCTTCCTCCAGTCAGTAACTCTTCTTGCCTATTCATTCAATGCCAGCCCCTGTGTGCCAGCTGTTGTACTGTACTACTGTACTTTTCAAGGTGCTGTACTGTAAGATTAAAAAGGTTTTCTTTATTTTTTGTGTTTATTTGTTTTTTATGTATTATTTGTGTGAAAAGTATTATAAACCTATTACAGTACAGTCCTATATAGCCGATTGTGTTAGTTGGGTACCTAGGCTAACTTTCTTGGACTTAATGAACAAATTGGACTTATGAATGCGCTCTCGGAACAGAACATGTTCATATGTAGGGGACTGACTCTATCTAAATTCTCAGCCAACTGTCGGTGTCATGAGAGGCAGATCAACGTGAGGACCTTGATCTGTCCTGAGCTAGACTGAATACAAGCTGCCCTTTGTGCTTCTGTATGAGGGTCACACTTTGGAAGAGACTGGGTGGCCTCCAGGGCCCCTTGCTCCCAGTTCAATTGCTAATCTTGAGCCTCAGCGTTTTTCCAGTTGATGGCAAGTAAATCTAAGGAAGCATTAATCCAAGGCAAAGGATATAAAGAGAAATAGCTGTTCCCTTCAGAGACAACATCAGAGCTATCGTATGCTGACCACCCATGCACTTGAGAAAGAAACATCCTCAGAGAGTCAATTCAAAAGAGACCTAAAACCTAAAGCTGAAGAAAAGACTAGGAACTTCTTCTAACCAAGATGCAGTAGCAGGGATTAAATTTATCTTCTTATCTGAAACAAATAAAATACTAGACAAAATGTGTAAAACAGTGGTTTTTAAGTCATTGGACATCAGGCTATGAAGGATATGATCCCTGAGAGGTGGGAACCTACTGTTGCCCCAGCTTACTGCTTTGAGACAGTTTGCAGGCCGTGGTGTGTTGAGGGCAAATCCAGGTGGAATGAATCAAACTCCCGAAGTTGAGATATTGCTAAGAAGACTGGGAGGACAAAATATCTAGAGTTAACAAAACATAGCCCTGGAGAAAAGAGAGCTACAGAGGGAGAAAATTCTGAAGATTTATAGAAGTCCCTCTCAAGTATTCAGCAGAGTACCCATCAGCACGTGCATATAAGGAAACTACCCGTGCATGTAAGGAAACTACCCAAGGCCAAGGAAAAAACCATCCCAAAGGATTAGTGGGAACAGTACTTGGTAATAACACAGGGCTGTTAACAGTGTCTGTCCTTACCAGCCAGGCTAGTAATCTTCATAATTCATGGAGTATTGGGTAGAGTCATCAGAAGAATTTTACCTCAGTAGTGGAGAATGATTAGTCCTAGACTAAATGCTGCTCCATTCCTCAGAAACAGATCTTAAAAGCAAGACCCAAAAGGATCAAAGTAACTTAACTTCATCCCACAACAAGATCAAGAATATTTATAAGAATACAAAAATATCCAGCATCCAACAAGATAAAATTCACAATGTGTGACAGTCTATTAAAGATTACCAGGCAAGCAAGGAAGCAGGAAAGCAGAACTCATAATGAGGAGAATAATGAATCAATGAAAACAGACCCAGAACTGGCACAGATATTTGAACTGGCAGACAATGACATTAATAGCTGCTAATATAACTCAATTTCATATGTTCAAAGAGTCAGAGGAAAGATTGTACATGTTAAGTAAAAATTGAAGAAATATTTTTAAAAGACCTAAATCAAAATTATAAAGATAAAAACAACAGTGTGTGATATGAAAAATATACTAGATGGGATGAAAGGCAGATTCAATGTTACAGAATAAATGATTAGTGACCGTGAAGACATAGTATTAAGAACTATCTGTAACACAGATACTAAAACACAGAAAAGAAAAAAGTTTTAAAAAATGAACAGATCACCAGAGAGCTGTAGGACAACTTCATATACCTAATGCACATGTAATTGATATACCTAAAAGAGAGGAAAGACAGATGGGAATAAAAAAAATGTTTGAAGAATAACAGCCCCCAGATTTCAAATTTGGCACAAACTAAAATCCTAGAGATCCAAGAAAATCAATGAACCTGAAGCACAAAAAACATAAAGAAAACCAAACAAAGGCATGCCACAATCAAATTCTCAAAACCAGTCCTAAAGAGAAAATCTTAAAAGCAGTCGGAGAAAAAAGATATGTTGGATGACAGCAGGTTTCTTATCAGAAATAATGCAAAAGGACAGCAGGTCAACATCTTTAAAGTACTAAAATAAGTAA
This sequence comes from Balaenoptera musculus, assembly GCF_009873245.2. Lineage (NCBI taxonomy): Eukaryota > Metazoa > Chordata > Mammalia > Artiodactyla > Balaenopteridae > Balaenoptera > Balaenoptera musculus. The sequence goes on along the minus strand of NC_045806.1, from coordinate 37,535,790 downwards.
ACTGTCAACTTAGAATTCTCTAGTCAGCAAAAATAGCATTCAAAACTGAAGGTAAAATAAAGACATTTCAGACATAAAAATGCTGAAAGAATTAATCACCAGAAGAATCATATTACAAGAAATGTTAGAAAGTTGATCAGGCAAAAAGAAAATCATACAAATGAAAATCTAGAGCTACTAAATGAATGAAGCACACCAGAATGGTAGCTACTTGTGTAGAAATATATGATACTTTTGTTATTTAAATATCTTTAAAAGATAAATGACTGCTTAAACAAAGGTAAAAATAATGCAGCATGGGGTTTATAACACATGTAAAAGTAAAATGTATGATAACAAAAGAACAAAGCCAGGAAGGAGAGAGTTGGAAATATACTGTTTAGGGTTCTTATACTTCACGTGAAGTGATGTACTATCAAGTGACGGTAGACTGTGACCAATTTAAAATGTACACTATACACCCTACAGTAATCACAAAAAGAGCAAGGCAAAGAGTTATAACCAATAAGCCAACAGAAGGATTGAAATAGAATTATAAAAAATAATAAATCTAAAAGAAAGCAGAAAAAGAGGAACAAAGAACATATGAGACAAATAGACGACAAATAGCATGATGGTAAATGTAATCTGAACACAATAACCACATTAAGTGTAAATAGTCTAAACACCCCATTAAAAGGCAGGGATTGTCAGATTGGATAAAAAGCAAGATCCCATTGTATGCTGCCTACGAAAAACACACAATTATAAAAGCACAAACAGGATAAAAGTAAAATTATGAGAAAAGATAAACCATGCTAACACTACCCAAAAGAAAGCTGGAGTGGCTATATTAATTACCTAATAATTAATAATAATATTAATAATTACGTCTATTAATAATTACCTGAGGGCATATATTCACACAAAGACTTGTACACAAATGTTCATAAAAACTTTATTTGTACTCAGCCATGAAAAGGAATGAAACGGGGTCATTTGTAGAGATGTGGATGGACCTAGAGACTGTCATACAGAGTGAAGTAAGTCAGAAAGAGAAAAACAAATATAGTATATTAATGCATATATGTGGAATCTAGAAAAACGTTACAGATGAACTGGTTTGCAAGGCAGAAATAGAGACACAGGTGTAGAGAACAAACATATGGACAGCAAGTGGGGAAAGTGGCGGGGGGGGTGGTGGTGCTGGTGTGATGAATTGGGAGATTGGGATTGACATATATACACTAATATGTATAAAATAGATAACTAATAAGAACCTGCTGTATAAAAAATAATAAATAAAATAAAATTCCAAAAAAAGAATAGAACAAAAAGAATCACCAATGTCTAGAACAATAACTGGAAAAAAATAGATGTTAAAAATATTTGTTGGGCTTCCCTGGTGGCGCAGTGGTTGAGAATCTGCCTGCCAATGCAGGGGACACGGGTTTGAGCCCTGGTCTGGGAGGATCCCACATGCCGCAGAGCAGCTGGGCCCGTGACCCACAATTACTGAGCCTGCGCGTCTGGAGCCTGTGCTCCGCAACAAGAGAGGCCGCGATAGTGAGAGGCCAGCGCACCGCGATGAAGAGTGGCCCCCGCTTGCCACAACTAGAGAAAGCCCTCGCACAGAAACGAAGACCCAACACAGCCATAAATAAATAAAATAAATAAAATTAAATTAAAAAAAATATTTGTTAACATTTAACTATAATTATTTCTCTCTTAAGATAGTTACTGAAATAAACTATCTGTGGTAGCAAAACAAAACAAAACAAAACAAAAATTTATTTGTAATAGCCAAAAAATGGAAACAACCCAAATGTCCATTATCAGGTGAATGGATAAACAAATTGAGGTATTTTCATAGAAGGGAATATCATTCAGTAATAAAAAGAAATGAATTATTGATGCATACAATATCATGGATGAATCTCAGTATAATTATGCTAAGTAAAAGAAGCCAGACCAAAAAAATTACATACAGTATAATTCCAAGATCATGGTGGTGTTGCCTGCCCTGATCCATTCCAGCACTCTTCATTCTTGAGGATGAATTTAGTGGGAGGGAGGAAGGGAGGGAGGCAGAAAGCAGCCTTGAACTCACACTTAGAAGCAATTGGGCAGATTTAAAATATATATATATCAGTAAAAAATGAAAATAAAGTAAATATAATAAATATAAATAAAGCAAGTGAGAAAAAGAGGAAGTTGGGGAACATGTACAAAATAAAAGCAAGTTGAAGCCAGATGTGAGGTTAGGAAACAAAATGCTTAGTGTAAAGACCTATGCACTCATAAGACAGGAGTCATGAATTTGGCTCTAAGCTTTCTACATCAACTCAAAGAGAAAAAAAATAGTTATTCAATGTGACCAAAAAATAAAAGCAAAAAGGGCTTTGGAGGTAGTACAGCAGAGGTCAGATAGGAATGTCTTCCATGGGGTCATCTAAACAAGAGATATTTAATGCAACGAAAAATATCTAAACTTCTTCAGCAACATTGTACAGTAAATACAACAGAACCACTTTTATTGAACTTTTCCTTGTAATGTCCCTCAGTATAGATCAATGACATAAAGTCAAAGTGTGATTCAATAAAAACAGGATTTGGCAGGGGGAGGGGGGAGAGTGGAAACAAGCAAAAACAACATGGTCCAAAAAATAAGATAAAACAAACAAAAAAAACCCAACATGATCCAGGTGTGTGGCCCTCTGAAGGTCTAGGTTAATCAAAGGATACATTTTAGCGTCTTTAGAGAAATGGGTGTTTGCATGTCTCTTGACTGTCCTCTATGTGGTTTTTTTGTCATGTTAGTCAAGAGTGAATTCAAGGTTATACTTCTTGAATGTATCTGAAGTCCATATATTCTAAGTTGCTGGTGAAATGAACATCTAAAAATTTTTTAAAAATTAAAATGTGAAAATTGTGCAGCCAAATGAAAGCAAGTGCCCAGCTGCTCATAGAGGTAGTCAAAAACTATACGCAGAGAAGTCTCTGGATTTTCTACAAAATAATTTTGGGTCTTCCCTTCCATATGAATTAATAATAGGTGATTGAGAATCAAGATTCATAGCATAGAATATGCATGCAGGAATTTTTGCCTAAAACTCTTCAAAGTGGCTATTACCAAATGCCAACTTTGATCATAAAAGACATAGATGGATGATAAGGAGGTAGGTAGATGTAGTAGGTTGGTAGTTACATTTGTTGATAGATATGATGTCTAAATTCAAGTCAGTGAACATCTTAGGAAACCCTCCCAGAAGAATTGACTATCAAATGTGACTGCCTTTTTTAGCCAGAAGATATTTACATTGTTTTGGAGTGAGGGTGAGGGCATTCCTTCCATCTAGAGAGCAGTGAAATCCCTGGCAGAATTTTTCCATCTGAGTTATCTTTTCCTATCATTGTGCAAGTTCTACTTATTCTTTCCTGCAAGACTCTTTCTGGTTTGGACCCACATTGGTCCCTTATCTGTAATGTAGGTTTCCTTGTATCAGACCTTTATCACTCATTACAACAAGTTTTCGGAAACCGTAGGCAATCAATTCTAAAGACTATTCTGAAAACTCTTCACACTTTCTGTGATTCACTCACTATCCTGAGAATGGTTTAGCTATTTATTTTCATGGCTTTTCCCCCTTCGGCCCCTTTCGTAAGTACTTCTTGCTGCTTCAGTAGAGTAATGGGTTAGGGGCAGTAGTGTAAATACCTCTGTTTTTTATCAGCAACAGTAATTTCCAGATTGGCCCCAATCTAGGGACAGATTCTTCAGTTGTATAGAACGCAAAAAAAAAAAAAAAAACTTTAGATGCTTCCTGTGTGACACTCCAGCTCCTCCAGCAATTTAGGGGGTTTCCCCATTCACACCTGCTACTTTTAGAGTTGTGACATTACTAGTTCAAGGTTCTTAATTGAACTGTCGATAAATTTTAAGGTCTTCTTTTTCAGTGACTCTCTCAGGACTATAAAAATGACCTTTCTGTGGGTCTGCACTGAAACCTTGCCCTTGCGTCCCAGGACTAAGGATAAAGGAAGCCTCCATACTTGCTCCTTGGCCACCTCCTCTCTGCTTCACATTTGAGAGGGTCTCTTCATTTGCATCCAGATAATTTGCATCTACGAAATTAGGTCCCTAGGGCCCCTCCTTAGCTACTTTTGACCTGACTCTCTCCATCTCCTGCTACATCCATAGTCAGAGAGATCCCTACTTGCCCTCTCTTATATATAGATATTACGTTCTTACCACTGCATCTTTGTCCATGGCAGCCCAAGGCATTCACACTGTGCTTTCTATCATTTACGACTTACTATCCTTTAAATTTCACTGGAAGCCTGATCTCCTCCAGGACTCCCCTTCTATTATTCCCAGCATTCTCATCACAACACTCCTCTGCACAGACATGTGTGAAAACTGGACTAATACCGAGTGCATTAGGTTGGAGCAGTAGTTCTGCACTGTGTTAGCTGCGCCATCTTGGATAAGTCACTTAGCCTGTCTTAGCCTCTCTTTGCTCATCAATAAAATGAGGATGACACTACTTAAACTCCTTTAACTCACCCAAGTTCAAGATGTTCACAGGAAAGAGCTTGGCAAAAGTTCTATTCATTTTTTCCTGCTTGACTCATACTCGTTTTGCCACTCATCGGTCCCCTGTAAATGCGGGTTTCTCTGTATCAGGTCTTCATCACTAATTATAGTAAATTCTCAGAATCTGTTTGCAATCAGTGTGGTTGCCGGACCAGCAGAATCAATGTTAACTCGTAATTTGTTAGAAATGCAAATTCTCAGACTCCACCCCAGGACTATTAAGTCAGAAACAGTGGGGTAGATCTAGTCATCTATGTTTTAACAAGCCTTCCAAGTGATTCCGATTCACGCTAAAGTTTGACTGGCTAATTATCTTCTAACATTTCTATTCATCTGCACTTGTTTTGTTCACTGTAAATGTATTTAGCTACTCCCTTGAAATTGGAAACTTCCTGTGAGAAGGATATGCCCTGAATATCTGCCACCAGCATTCACTAAAATCCTGTGGAAGGGTTATTTCAAGATAAATTATCTTAATATGAGTCTGTATTGCAGCCTGAAAATATCAGTTAGCGTTTTGATTTTTACAAAGAAGATCATTTGGATTCATAATACTCACAGAAATGCAGTTAATTGACCCATTTATTTTTCACAAAATGTTGAAAAACTGCCAGGCAAAGACAGTGCCAAATACAAAGCTCAGTTGGCAACTCCTACACGCCTCCATCTTCAGACAATTTTCCCGGGACTTCAAACATCAGAAGCTGAAGTGAGGCAGGAGGGAGGAAAGGAAGGACTTGATAAAAGAAGCACCTGAACTTCTCTCAGGGCCTTAACGTTACAGGAAGAACAGCACCCAGTGGAATGGCAATGATGCACCAGGCTTGACAAATTGACTGCAATAAATTAATAAAGCCAGCTCCGGTACCTATATTCCGATTTTAATTTACACATGTTTTTCAAAGCTGGGCTATGAATAAAATGCAGCTAAAAAGCTATCGTAAACACTCTGGAAAGTTTGTAGAGAATAATCGACAGTTTTGGGGTCAAGATCATTTTAAATTCTAAATGGAGAGTCATATTTTCCACCTGATATCACTCTATGCAGAGGTTTCTGATATTCATTGAAGTCACTGAAAAATACACATTAGTAGAGTGAAAAACGATGACCATTTGGTCTTTTTCAGATACATTTGAATATAGCACAATGCTCATCAATATTGGAATTTTCACTGCTACAATCTGGTTACATAAGATTAGATATCATTTTTGCTCTCTTTTTAAATAAAAAGGCTAGTGAATATTTGAATATAGTTTCATGTGGCTTTCATAGGCAGGAACACGTTCTGCATATTGTGTGTATCTCACCCTGAAGTTCTACCAAATAGGAACAGAACTATGTTCTCAAATGATCTTTCCGTCCCAGCAGAGTCAATGTCCTAGGAATTTCTTGTCATTTCATCTTCTGAAAGGTTAGCATTTAGAAAAATACAATTCCATGAAGGATTCTCAATATTAGTTTTTATTGGCATCTCTGTATTTCTGGTTTAATTTTAAAAGAGGACAATGGAAAACTAAGAAGCAATATCTTTCTGACTTGTGTGATTATGAAAAGGTCTTGCATTGCACTCATGAGGCAAGTAAATGCAATCTTTTCCATTATCCTGTCAATATTGACTTTTAGGAAATTGTTCATTTCAATTTAGGCTGGTGTCCTATGAAGCAGCCTTAGCTCCAGAACTCTGATGACTAGACACTTTCATTTTACCTTTTATTTAATATTAATTTCCTTTTCTTAATTCCATGTTGTTCTTTTTTCCACATGCACTGGTCCTTCAAATGAATTTTCTTGTTTTTCAGGTTTTCCATTATTGTGAGTTGATTTTCTAGTATTGAAAAATCAGGGGGCTCTGTTTTCTCTGAGTTATAAAACTTTTTTTTACTCTGACCCCTTTGAAAGATTTTCCTGAATCTTTAATCCTCCAGGTATTCCGGACACATCTCAGAAACTGCATAATTGAATTGGATAAACTTTCTAAGTAGTAAACTTTCCAGGTAGTTAAAAAAAATTAAAGAAATGAAGGAAAATGGTAAGAGAAGACCAAACTGGAATTGGCATTCCAATTACAAATATCAAAATATAAATAATTTTATAGTAATATAGTCAAATTCTCCTGATTTCCATACCTATAATGCCTGTTTAGTGGGTCAGAAAAGATCAAATGGGAGAGCTAAAAGTTATAGTCATGAATGTTTAAATATATGATGGTTTCAACCTCACCTCCTAAAAATTCCCATGGATCTCTGATCTGTGTCATTCCAATATTGCCCTTCTGAGAATTCAAATTCCTGTGGAGCTTTGCTACTTTGATAATTAAGTCCTGAGCCAGATTCGCCACTTTTTCTGCCCTATGGCTTAGAAGGATAGCTTTTTTCTATGTTGCCAAGGATACCATCTGACTTACACATTTAGCTTTTAATTACTGATTAATCTATTTCGGTATTGAATTTCCTTTATCAAATGCAATGGCCCTAAACAACAGCTGTCCAATCCCAAATTCTTTTTTTTTTTTGGCCGCATCTCACAGCATGCAGGATCTTAATTCCCCAACCAGGGACTGAACCCGCGCCCCGTGCACTGGAAGCATGGAGTCTTAACCACTGGACCCCCCAGAGAAGTCCCCCAAATTCTTAAAATTACTACCTCTCCAAACATCACAAATGCCTGAGATATTGTACCCACCAGTTCATTCCACTCTGCCAATATCCCACACTAGTTTACCACTGGTAGGTGGAGTGAGGAAAGCCACCAGTGTTGGAGTCTGTTTTGCCAGCCAGCCTGCAGATGATCCATCTACACCATTTGAGAACCTGCTATCTAAGACCACTTCTTATATGAACTGTCACAGGTCACATTTCCAGGGCAACAGATTTGCATGCGGGAAGGAGTGTTATTGGGGAATATTCTTGAACCAAAATACCTGTGGGGGAGCAAGGGAAGCAAGAATGGGTAGAGGGAGAGGTTGAACTATGGTGCAGTCGCACCGGCACCTTTGGCTAATCCAGTGGGGGAACTCTGAAGCTGGGATGGCCTTTCAGAGATGCACCATCTTAAGACAAAGAAACGGTGCCTCTGAACAACAGCACCAACCAATCATGAAATACAACCTTGAATGGTGCAGCATTCTCTGGCCAAGGGTAAGGCCCAGAGGGGGCACAGCTGTGGCCTGTCAGTAGCCAACAGTTGAGGCAGATGGTGGAATAAGTGATTCTTTCCTGAAAGGGCATCTGGGTGGCAAAGCGTAGTATTCACTACCGCCGTAATATACAAAGAGACCTACATTTGAATTAGCACCAATACATTTAAGTAAAAAAATCAATTCACAGAAAAGGAAATTCAAATGGAGAAGAATATGAAAACATGTTCAGCCTCATGAGAAATTAGGAAAATTCAAATTAAAACAAGATATTTTCATTTATCAGATAATACGTATTTCTAAAGATTGGTAATATTTAGTGGTGATGAGAACACAGGGAAGTAAACACTTCACATATTGCTAATGGGAATGTGTCTAAGAACATAACTGGACGAACTGGACAGTATTTAATAGCATTAAAATTCAAAGCAAAGTGCTTATTTCCCCCAAATTAAGTTATAGATTTAATGCAATCCCAATGAAAACCCAAGAAAATGATGTGTGCAAATTGACAAGCTGACTCTAAAGCGCATGTAGAAATGCAAAAGATCAAAAATTGCCAAGGCAATCTTGAAGAAGAAAAACAATTGGAAAGTGTTCATTACCAATGTCAATACTTATAAAGAGACAGGGATTAAGATAGCGTGGTGTTGTTATAAGAATCAACTAATAAACAAATAGAACACAATAAAAAGCCAAGAAACAGACCATCCAGATCACCCAATTTACAACCAAGATGCCAGCCACTGAAGTGTAGTAAGAATGGGTGGATTTTTCAATAAATAAAGCTGGGTCAAGATCTTCATATGGGAAAAAATAAATCTTGACCCCTACCTCATCCTATATTAAAAAATGAACTCCAACAAATAATAGAAACTTAAAAAAAAAAAAGAACTCCAAATGGGAGAGGCCTAAATGTTAAAGACAAAACAATCAAGTTTCTGAAATAGCACTATGCAATACAACTTTCTGAGATGATGGATATATTCTCTCTCTGTGCTAACACAGTATCCACATGTGGTTACTGAGCACTTGAAACTTGGCTGCTGTGACTGAGAAACTGGATTCTTAATTTTATTTAATTTCAATTGAAATAGCCACATGTGGCTCCCATATTGAACATTGCAGTTAAAGATAACATAGAAGAATATCTGTGATAACTATTGGATGTGTTGACTTGACCAGGCTGAACTACAGTTCCAAGGGAGATTCTCTGGCAAGCGTGAGGGAATGGAATGGAGGCGACAGCCATTTTGTAGCATACACAGGCCTAATGTGGGTGCTGCTATAAAGGGATTTTTTTTTTGATTTAAAAAAATTTTTATTTTATATTGGAGTATAGTTGATTAACAATGATGTGTTAGTTGCAGGTGTACAGCAAAGTGACTCAGTTATACATATACATATATCTATTCTTTTTCTAATTCTTTTCCTATTTAGGTTATTACAGAATATTGAGCCAAGTTCTTTGTGCTATACAGTAGGTCCTTGTTGGTTATCTATTTTAAATATAGCAGTGTGTACATGTCAATCCCAAACTCCCTAACTATCCCTTTCCTCCACACTTCCCCTCTGGTAGCCATAAGTTCATTCTCTAAGTCTGTGAGTGTTTCTGTTTTGTAAATAAGTTCATTTGTATAATTTTTTTTAGATTCCAGATATAAGCGATATCATATGATATTTGTCTTTGTCTGACTTACTTCACTTAGTATGATAATCTCCAGGTCCATCCATGTTGCTGCAAATGGCATTATTTCATTCTTTTTAATGGCTGAGTAATATTCCATTGTATATATGTACCACATCTTCTTTATCCATTCATCTGTCGATGGACATTTAGGTGGCTTCCATGTCTTCACTATTGTAAATAGGACCACTGTGAACATAGGGGTGCATGTATCCTTTCAAACCATGGTTTTCTCTCAATATATACCCAGGAGTTGGATTACTGGATCACATGGTAGCTCTATTCTTAGTTTTTTAAGGAACCTCCATACTGTACTCCATAATGGTTGTACCAGTTTACATTCCCACCAACAGTGTAGGAGGGTTCCTGTAAAGGGATTTTACAAATGTGATTCAAGTTCATAATTAGTTGACTTTTTAAAAATTGAAATATAGTTGATTTACAATGTCATGTTAGTTTCAGGTGTACAACACAGTGATTCAGTTATACATACATAGATATGTGTGTGTATATATATATATATATATATATATATATATATATATATATATATATATATATATATATAATGTATTCTTTTTTGGATTCCTTTCCCTTATAGGTTATTACAAAATATTGAAATATTGAATATAGTTCCCTGTGCTATACAGTAGGTCCTTGTTGGATCAGTTGACTTTAAGTTAATCAAAAGGGACATTATCTTTGTGGACCTGATTTAATCAGTTAGAAGAGCTTTAGTGAAGGGCTTAGGCCTTTCTTGAGTTCGGAGACTCCAAATAGCACCCAGGTCTACAATGGCTCTCCCATTCCTCCTGGATCTTCCTTTCTGACTGCTGCCTGTGGACAATAAACTTGACTCATGCTGTGCTGTTCCAGCCTGCTGGCGATCTGCCCACTCTACCTGCTTGCCTGTGAACGAGCTTCAGCCCGTGCCTGTAGGGAGCCAGCCTGCTCATGATCCTGCCTTCCCAGCTGCCTGCCCTACAGACTTGGGCTTTGCATAGCTAGGCCCCACAAAATGCACTAACAATAAAGAAAATGATTGGACAATTGCAATCCATTAAAATTAGGGACTCCTCTTTATCAAAAGACAGTGAAGAAGCAAAGCCCAGATTGGAAGAAGATATTTGAAAGATATATATGTCATGTCTAGAATATATATTTTTTAAATGCCTCCAGAGACAGGGACTTTAAAGAACTGATAAAGTTAAAAGGAAGTCACTAGAATGGGCTCTCATCCCATCTGATTGTATCCTTATAAGAAGAGGAAATTTGGACACAGACACACACAGGGGGAAGACCATATGAGGACACAGGGAGAAGAGGGTCATTTGCAAGCCAAGGAGAGAGCCTCAGAAGAGACTAACCCTGCTGACATGTTGATCTTGAACTTCCAGCCTCCAGAACTGTGAGCAAATAAACTTCTGTTGTCTAAACTAAAAAAAAAAAAAAAAAAAAAAAAAAGCCTCCTAATCAGTAAGAAGCAGACGCCCCATTCTTTTTTTTTCTTTTTAAATGAATGAAAGACTTTAACAGACCTTTCACAAAAGAAAATATCCAAGTAGCCAGTGATAAGGTGCTCAATTAGAACCACAGTGAGATACATACCAACCAGAATGGCTAAAATTAGAACAACAACAATAATAGTAAAGTTTAAAAGCCTTATAATATCATGTGTTGACCAAGATGTGGAGCAACTGGAACCCTCTTATGCTACTGATGAAAGTATAAATTAGTAAATTTACTTTAGAAATTGGAACAGAGGTGTGTGTGTGTGTGTGTTCAATTTATCATAAATTTTCATCTATGACTAGTTTTTTTTTCTGTTCTGTTGAGAGAGTTTGCCGACTCCAGGGTCATATATTCATGTACTCGCTATATCTGCCTATGCATTCTCCCAGAAGCTTTATATTTTAAGCTTTAATATTTAGGTCTATGATCCATATCAAATTAATTTTTATATATGTAGGAGGTAGAGGTTAAGAATCATTTTTTTCATACAATATTCAGTTGCTCCAGACCCACTCAGTTATTGCTCATTGAAAAGACTCCCAGGGGCTTCCCTGGTGGCACAGTGGTTGAAAATCTGCCTGCTAATGCAGGGGACACGGGTTCGAGCCCTGGTCTGGGAAGATCCCACATGCCGCGGAGCAACTAGGCCCGTGAGCCACAACTACTGAGCCTGCGTGTCTGGAGCCTGTGCTCCGCAGCAAGAGAGGCCGCGATAGTGAGAGGCCCGCGCACCGCGATGAAGAGTGGCCCCCGCTTGCCACAACTAGAGAAAGCCCTCGCACAGAAACGAAGACCCAACACAGCCAAAAATTAAAAAAAAATTAAAAAGACTCCCATCTCCTCCGTCGAGTTGCATTGGCATCTCTAGTTCCTTATACTTTAAGCTAAAAAAAAAAAAAAAACAAAAGGTTGCATGATACGTAGGATTATTGCCTTGTTTGGTCAAAGAATTTTAAAAGTTTGGATATTTTAATATGAGAATCTACAAAGGTACAAAAGTTACACATTGAACTTTTTCACATTAGTTACCTTGAAGGGATGGAGGGGCAGATTATAAACTATTTCTTTATATGCCTCTGTATTATTTGATTCATCATTATGCAATATCTCTTTACGCTTGTAACTTACACAAGTTTTGATAAAATGAGACAGCAAAACAAATCAGAAGCAAAACAAGGAATGTGATCTTTCCCTCTTTTCAAATGTCTCTTCTGGGGCCTAACATCTACCTTGCATCAAAGATGATTTGTGTCTCTGTCCTGGTTGCCGCTCTTAAGTTGTCATCAAGTAGTGGGATCACATGATACTCTTCTTTGCAACCCCAGTGCAGCCCTTTCCAGTGCCATGGAAGGTTGCAATCAGATGAAAGACAATAAACAAAGCAGGGGTTTCTCCTCAGTTTGGCTCCTCAGGTGACTTTTGTGAATTAATTCTTTTATGGTAAATAATTATTTCCTTTGCATGAATGCTAGATCATTATATGGCTCTCTTTCATTTTTAAATCTCATTATTAATAGGAATACAAGCCTTTTAAACTAGATACAGAATAAGATGAGTTCAAAAGGCTAGCTTTGAAAACTAGCTCAGCCATTAACATGGACTGTACTTATAATCTGAACGCCATGCTGAGGATTCATCTATTTCTCTCTTTTAACTTTTGCTTCTAATTAATCTTTGTCTGAAGGGCATGTTCCTGGTATTCAGAAGCATTCTTTAGTGGGGCTAATGTGCAGCACAGTGACCTCTACTGAGAAAACAATTTTCACCCAATCTTTTTCCAGCCAATTATCTCCAAAGATACAGAGAAGGAGTACTTATTATGCTCTCCTCTCTCACAAGGGAAGAACATCGAAAAATTAATTTTGTTTCCCTAGGAGAGATTATAAACCTTTGCATAATATATCATGAAAGGGCAAGGTATTGTTGACATGATTTCAATATATCTCTGAATTTTCAGGCATCCCTAAGGGGATCTCCAAATACTGTTTAGTTGACTATAATGTATGCTTAGTAAATAGGAAACTCCTAGAACAGAGACATAAGTATTGAGATGGAAGACTTTTTTTAATAACATGTAGAATTTTTACATATGTGGTATAGAAATCGTACTAATGACCACTTAACCAAGTGGCATCTGGGGCCCCAAAGAAGGAACACAAGGTTGGCAAGAACTTGCTCCAATAAATTAAAAGGTTTTCAAGCAATAAACTCCAACACCTACAATGCTATGCTTTTGTCTTATAATTGGCACCCACACTAGAGACATGAGAAAGTAGAAAGAAGTTGAAAATTCACAGCCTGGTGAAAATTGTTTTAAATTAAGAGAAAATTTTAAAAGCTATTTACAGGACTATAGTCAAGTCTCTAAAAGTAGGGTTAGATCATGGAAGGTCCAGAATGTCTTGCTTTGCAGTCTGTGGTGAGTCTATATGCTGATGTCGTAGATCAGATATCACCACAGATTCCCCAAAGGAATTTGATAACATTCAACATCTTGCACTGGTAAAACTCTTAGTGAAAAAATAATAAAATAATCATAGGAACACTTATATTGCATTTGTTCTGTGCCAGGTACCGTTATGTACATTTCACATGTTTTTTGAATGCATAAATTACTTAATCCTCAAAACAAAGCCACATGTTAAAAATATTGTAGAGTTTGGTACTTTTATGTAGCAGATACTTTAATATATCCAGAGCAGAGGGTACAGAGAGGAAGTAGGTGAGGTTGGAAATGAAAGGAGGGATTATATCATAGAAGTTCTTGAGTGTCTTACTAAGGAATTACACATCATCTTATGCAAGTAGGATGAGTTCAAACAGGGATGTGACATGATCAGATGGGTATTGAAGAAAAATGAATCCATGAAAGTAGAAATGCCATATAAACATCACTATAGTTGCCACAAAGGCATTTGATAAAATCCAGCCTCTAATGTCGATAAAATTCTTAATTAAATTGTAATAGAGTAATAATAAATAGCACTTATATAATACATGAAATATCATTGCTTTTATTATATTGTATTATATGTTGTACAACTATCATATTGTATTATATTATGCTATATTATACTGGTATTATATAATTAAGCATTTATTTAGCAATTATTATGAACCAAGCACTGTTCTAAGCATTTTTTCATATTTTTAACATATTTTAATGAACTTAATTTTGAAAAAGCCCTTTGAGGTAGTGTTATCATTGCCATAATATTCAGATGAAGAAATGAGTGCTGAAAGTTTAAGTAGCTTGCCCAAACAAGAACCCATTACACAGCATGTAAGTGGCAGAGCCAGAATTTGAGCCAGGATAGTTCTTTACACGATATACATCTCAAACCAAAGGCCAGCATCGTGTTTATCAGTGAGAAAGTCAACAAATTCCCATTAAAGCAAGAACAAGGCAAAGATACCCATTATCACCAGAAATTATTATGTTCTGCCAGTACTAGTCAGTGCAAATAGATAAGAAAAAGAAATCAGAGGAATAAATGTTGGAAAAGAGAAGGTAAATTTTTTCACATTTTTTTTATTGGCAGTGTCACACAGCTCTTGGGATCTTAGTTCCCCGACCAGGGATTGAACCCAGGCCCTGGCAGTGAAAGCACCGAGTCCTAACCACTGGACCGCCAGGGAATTCCCTTCACAATTTTATGAATGTAATTTTTGAAACCATAAGCAATAAGAAAAATCACTGAGAAGACTATTCACAAAATTACTATAATTAATATACAAAAAATGTTAGCTATCTTTATACAAATAAGAATCACTTGAAAAATCCAAAATGTCAGACCACCAGGAACACACCTAGAGTTGAACAAGTTGGGTATATCGCTTATCACTATGAGAGAGAGTGCATGCCACAAGGGATCATCTCGGTTAAAGGGTGTTAGAAAGGACTTATTACAGGATTTGGGCTTATGTCTGGTGCTTTAGGGAAGAGTTCAAGTGGGACTTTGCTTTGGATTGCAGGCTGTCAGAAAACGAGGGCAATTCTGTGACTGAGTATCTTCATAAATCTTCCCTAGAAAGATGGCAGATTAGAGTGAGGCCAAAGCTCTCACTGGTAAAGAAACAGCAGTCACTCATGTCAGCTGAGAGAGGGGTCATTCTTGTGGTTTGGAAGAGTTCATGTTTTTGTTTGTGTTCAGACATAACTACGGAGTGGTCTAGTTTTGGTCTTGATCCGTCAGGGTTACAGAGTGGCTTTGTCTGATGTTAGTGTTCTATAAAATTGTTTTTGTTGATGTTCAACAGGAAAGGCCCGGGCCAGTTCTCTAATGTCAGGGGCTGCTTTCCTCTTTCTTAAGAGCAGTGGTCCTCAATCCCTGGCTGCAGACCGGTACTGGTCCGCGGCCTGTTAAGAACCAGGCCGCACAGCAGGAGGCGTGCAGCGGGTGAGCGAGTGAAGCTTCATCTGCCTCATCTGCGGCTCCCCATCGCTCGCATTACCGCCTGAACCATCCCCCCCGGCCCCCCCCCCCCACTGCAGTCCGTGGAAAAATTGTCTTCCACGAAACCAGTCCCTGGTGCCAAAAAGGTTGGGGACTGCTGCTCAAGAGGAATAAACGATCTCACATGATCCAAATCAAAACACTTGGGAATAAATTTAATAAGGAGGGGAACGTACTTGGGAAGGGGCCCAAGGAGGGCTTCTAGGCTGCTGACAAGTTTCTGTTTCTCAATCTGAGTGGTAGTTGCACATCTGAATGTTCTAATAATTTGTTAAGCTAGATATTTATGTTATGTTTCACAAGGATTATTTATTTGAATAATATACTTATTTAATTTAAATGTATTAAAATTCAATTAGATGATTTGATTTAAAAATATGCTTTCTCGGGCTTCCCTGGTGGCTCAGTGGTTGAGAATCTGCCTGCCAATGCAGGGGACACGGGTTCGAGCCCTGGTCTGGGAAGATCCCACATGCCGCGGAGCAACTGGGCCCGTGAGCCACAACCACTGAGCCTGCGCGTCTGGAGCCTGTGCTCCGCAACAAGAGAGGCCGCGATGGTGAGAGGCCTGTGCACCGCGATGAAGAGTGGTCCCCACTTGCCACAACTAGAGAAAGCCCTCGCACAGAAACGAAGACTCAACACAGTCATAAATAAATAAATAAAAGAACGTGAATTTCTTTAAAAAAAATATGCTTTCTCAAAAGAACTATGGTTTATAAATAGTAAATAAATAAATAGAACACAACCTGTATTAGGGTTCTCCAGAGAAACAGAACCAATAAGACGGAGAAAGAGATATATATGTATAAGAAGAGATTTATTATAGAAGTTCACTCACGTGGTTATGAAGGCTGAGAAGTCCCAGGACCTGCAGCTGGCAAGCTGAAGACCCAGGAGAGCTGGTGGTATAATTCAGTCTGAGTCCTATGGCTTCAGAACAAGAAGCTCTGATGTCTGAGGGTAGGAAAAGATGGATGTCCCAGCTCAAGAAGAGAGAGAGAGGAGAATTAGCCCTTCCTTTTCCTTTTTGTTCCATTTGAGCCTCCAAGGGATTGGATGATGCCTGCCCACAGCAATGTGGACGTTAATGTTATGTGTCAACTTAACTGGGCTTAGGGATGCCCAGATAGCTGGTGAAACATTATTTCGGGGTGTGCCTGTGAGGGTGTTTCTGGAAGAGATTAGCATTTGATTCAGTAGACTGAACATGTTTAATTTACATTTTCTCTGCCTTTGTTTGCCCCAGTGAGGGCTAGGATCTGCAGACAAGCTCTCCCTTTTTGGCCCAGGCATTTGCTCAGCAGGAATTTCTGTGTGTTCCATCCCATGATAGATATTGTGCAGGGTGCAGGGTTAATAGAATGTTGTTCATATCTGTGGAACTGAGGTCCAATCAGTGCTGCTGTGAGACAGTGCTACTGTGGTACTTTAAAAGCATTAGTTAGTGAAAAAGGAGACAAAAGTAGGACTGGTAAGTCTGGAAAATTTACAGAGGCTTGCCCTAGCAAGGATGGCTACACAGGGAAACTGATTGTCCTAAGGGTGTAGCATATTCAGGCTGTAGGGGAGCAAGACTTGACACCCCAAAATATCTCTTTGGCATGAGGAATATTTCAAGCCGAAAACAATCAAGGCCCAAAAAACTCATGACAAAACTTTGACCTTCCCCTTAACTGCCTAAAAGAATGAAGATAGAGGGCTTGTACCTGGAATAGAGCTACCATTTCTGCAAAGAATATGGTCTAGGTGCAGTAGGGGAAAGTCTAGGCAGGGCCTAAAGATCAGAATCCACACTGTGTCCCACTGTACCTCTGTATGGCCCAGCAAACATTTATTTACCAATCTTTTGCTTTTCAATCTCCGTATGAATTGCCTTTCTCCCCTCTGAAGTCCCAAACCACTACCCCCAACATCCTCTTTTGTCTTTAGCTGAAGATGATATTTAAGGTGAGAATTTTGGCCATTTTGGTGAGTTACTCAGTTTTCCTGGGTCTCTCCCAGGTATACATGTTATTAAACTTTTGTGTGATTTTCTCCTGTTAATCTCTCTCTTGTCAATTTAATTATTAGACCAGCCAGAAGAACCTAGAGGGGTAGGGGAAATTTTCTTCCTCCCTGACAAGGCATTCTAACTTTAGAGGACCAGTCTTAAAATAGGTAAAGTCTTTGGAAATCAGGTGGTGGGGTTAGCTGGATGAAAATTGATGACATCATGTTTCCGAATGCTGTCCATTCAAAGGCAGACCTCAGGTAGTGGTGGAGGATATAGGGAGTGAGGTCTAATAACTCCAGAGAAGAATTTGACAAGAATTTATCAGGACCTTAACCCAGGTAAGTGGTAGGTAGATTTAGGGGGAAACTGTGGGGCTACTTTGGCCAGCCTATTGTGTAGGGATTAGGGGAGAACACACAACCCTAGCATACCTTACCCTTAGTGTATTGCATTAAAACTTAATTCTAAGTTCTTCTTGATGTCCAGCTGGAGCTTCAGATATTTATGGCATGTGGGATTGCCTCAGGGCCTAAGACCAAACTTTGCCTAGAAGAAAAACCTGCCAATGGTTACAGGAAGCTAGACAGGTGAAGGAAAATTTAGGAGAGAGGAGTTGGGGGCAAATAATGACTCCTTCAAAGGGTTTACATTCAGATTGAGGAAGGAACTCTAACATTCCTATGAGAAAATAACAAATGATATATGACTGCACAGGTGGTCACCAATTTCTACCACAATGCATTGCATTTCTAGGAACAGAGCATATAGTCCTGAAATAGGTCATCTTTCTCCTTAAGGAACAACGTAATAATTGGGATTGTGTTTCTAACCAAGAATATGATACAAAATAAATTATAAACATGAACAACAGTATGTTATAGAAGCCAAGATGTAACAACTACAAACAACTACAAACCTCCATAGCAATTTAACAGAGTAAAATTCTGTGTCAAGTCCTATGTAATGGGCAGAAATATATTGTGCACATTGACTGTACAAAAGGGACTCCAATGTACCATAAAGAGTACATACAGCACATGAATCATGAATTTGACCTAAACTATCATGCTAAGTATAACTCACATTAAACATTTACTTAACAATAATTTCATGTGCCTTCTTAAAAAAATCAAAGGGCTTTTTAAGAGATGGTTTTGCTGACATCCCTTTGAAGAGATATCTAGGAAGGCTTAAATAGATACCTTTTTTTTCTTTTAATAAACTTTGCAATAGTACTGTATTGAAGATTATTTCACTGTCCTTAAGGATGCCATAATAAGAGTAAGGTGATACGATTTAATTCAATATACATTTATCACATGTCTGTCAAAAGTTGGGCCCTGTGTTAGGTACTAGAAACATAGTGATGATAGAACATGCCTTTGTTCACAGTCCTCAGAGTCGCCTCTTCTGGTTACCTGTCTCCTCAGAACAAGGATCTTGCAGCATTCCCATTTACATATCTCTCTACCCAACTAGGCTGGGAGTTACTTGAGAACAAGAACCTCCTTTCTTTATCCACCTATCCTCAGCTCTTAGCAATATGCCCCAAAAAGAGTCAAAGTCCATGATTTTTTTTTGTAAGTAAACTACTGGATATATATTGCCTGTGATGATTTTCTTTTCTTTTGAAATTCAGTAGGTATCCAACATGATTGATTTTACCTACCTCTAACTCCTCTTAGGCTATTCGAGGGTATAATGCCAACTGTTCAGTCTCTAAGCAGACATCAGACCAAAGTAGTGATGATAAGAGAGAGAGAAAAACCCCAGAAATGGTTGTTAAAGGCCTCTTTCTTAGAGTTCACAGCTACAGAGAAGAGAAAGCTATTGACAGCTATTAGAAGGACTTCACACTTCATTGGAGAACCATGAAAAACAATTACCAGGTCTTTGGCACAGATTTTTCAAGAGGAGCTTCAAAACATCTCTCATAGAATTGCTAAGACAGGCATAGAACTGGAAACACATTGTCTGCTTTTTTTGCCTTTATACTTGGATTTTGACAGTAAGACTCCAAAACAGTAGGTAAAGTGAGAGAAAATTGGGGCATGGATGTTAATTGGGGAGCAGGTTTTCCTGGGACTCATCAAAAGACAGAGATTGCCATAGAATAAGTGCCCCCCCCCCAAAAAATAACAAACAGTGGACAGTCAATAAATAGAGCTACAATGTTAAGTAAGGCTTGATGAAGGGGTGAATATTGAGCTTGAACACGGAAAGGATTAGTAAGGGCCTCACTATAGACATGGATTTATAGGTGACCCCATGTTCCCTAGGCAGTGAGGAAGCCAACCTGCATGCAACAGATTAGATATGTTGTTTGCTAATAAGTTAGATCCATAAGATGGGGCAAAATCAATAGAAACTTGGATCAGCTTCCTGAGACGACTCAATACTTTCCTCGATTAACAATTATATTCCAAGTGTGGACTCATAGTTAATATAAAAAAGTACATGTTTTGGCCATCAATTTTTGTAATGAAAATTCCAATTCAAATAGCTTCTAACTATTCCTCCTGCCTATATCAACTGGAATTTAGTTCTTAATCATAGCCAATGAGAGCCCATATGAGTATACACATGCTGAAATATCTGTGCTGGTCTTCCCCATCTGTGGGTTAATGAGAAGGTTAATTTCAGGTTAATTAGATGGGGTGTGGGAGATGAGCAAGCCTTCTCAGCAGCAGACTCAGCAAAATCCCAGGGATCTGAAAAAAAAGCAGTGAAACATGGACAGGGAATTTCCCTGATTTTCCTTCCAATTTGTGTAAGCCTGAGCATTGAACTTCTGGGACCCTAGGCTAGTTTTAAAATGAAGACAGTTCCAGCTTAAGCTCTAGAGATAAAATGTGGCATCTATACCTGGGGGCAAGACAATTAATCTCATTATAAAACAGTGGAAGTGTTTTCTTCAAATGAAATTTCCACCAGCTCCCAGCCATTCGTGGCCTTTGAAATTCAGGATAGTTGGATAAATACTCATTTAGGATAGAAGGAAGCTACATCTAATACAGGTTTTGGCCTTTCTTCCCCAAGGCTAGAACATGCTGGACTGCTACACAGAACACTCATCATGTTTTGGTCTCTGGAACTATGCAAGTTTGCTTAGCCAACCAAGTCAGCTAGTTAAAAAAAAAAAAAAAAAAAAAAGCTATGAGATAACATGGAAATAAAGACCATCATAAAGTAAGCTACAATCAGACAACACTATACTAGAAAGCAGTCTATTATGTCTCAAGGCTCCAAATACTTGTTTGGTCACTTTGAATCTTTTCAACAAGGCTGCTTATTTATTTATACTCATTTCATTCTGAAAGTAGATGCTTAGAATGAGAATGTACCAATGACACACAGGCCACTGTCAGGGAGGAAGAAATTTTCCTCTACCCTTCTAGGTTATTCTGGCTGGTCTAAGAATTAAATTGACATGAGACAGATTAACAGGAGAAAATCAAACAAAAGTTTAATAACATGTGTACATCAGAGAGACCCAGGAGAACTGAGTAACTCCCCAAATGGCCCAAACCCTCACCTTAAATACCATCTTCAGCTAAAGACAAAAGAGGATGTTGGGGGTAGTGGTTTGGGATTTATAAGAGGGGGAGGCAATTCACACAGAGATAGAAAAGCAAATGTTTGCTAGGCCATGCAGAGGCAGTGGGACCCAGAGAGGGATCTTTTTTTTTTTTTTTTTTTTTAAAGGAACCATTTTGAGATATGTCAGAGCACACCGTTCTTTTTTTTTTTTTTTAATTTTATTCATTTATGGCTGTGTTGGGTCTTCGTTTCTGTGCGAGGGCTTTCTCTAGTTGCGGCAAGTGGGGGGCCACTCTTCATCGCGGTGCGCGGGCCTCTCACTATCGCGGCCTCTCCTGTTGCGGAGCACAGGCTCCAGATGCACAGGCTCAGTAGTTGTGGCTCACGGGCCTAGTTGCTCCGCGGCATGTGGGATCTTCCCAGACCAGGGCTCGAACCCATGTTCGCTGCATTGGCAGGCAGATTCTCAACCACTGCGCCACCAGGGAAGCCCCCAGAGAGGGATCTTAACAGACTTTGCTAGGTTCCTCTCTGTCTACCATACCTAGTTCATACTATAGTTACCTATGGTGATTGCTCCCTTCCTGGAACAGGACCTCTATCTACTTCTACTAGAAGATCAAAGGTTCTTCTCAAGTCTTTTGAACCTTAAAAATAATCATCCTAAATTAATCCTCATGCCAAAGAGACACAATTTGGAGGTGGCAAATTTTGCTCCCCTACACCACTGACCTTGACACCTAGTAAGTCACCAAAGAAGAAATTTAGTAAAGTATGATGTATAAAATCACTCTTCCACAGGAGCCAAAAATGAGCATCATGGGTATCAATATCACTTGGTGTTGTTTTCTTCTATTCTATGAGGTATGGCTCAGAAGATGGGCTGACCTCTATTTTTCCTTTACTTGTTGGGTATCTACTAATACCTGACTGTAATACAAATGTAAATGTCAGTTGAATGCTAAGTAAATTAGCATTTTTGGTTTTACAATTCAATTTTAACTTGCATACAAAATAAAATCGAAAATCATCCCCTAGCTTCTTTCCAAAGAATAGAATGAACTCAGAAAATTGTACTCTACTCTCCCATTTTCATGTTACTGTATTTTAGCTCCCTCTTATTTTAAACACACCAAAGTTAGTCTTTTTTTTCTTTCTCTCAATTCTCTCAATTATTCTATTATTGTTTAGAATTACTATCATGCTTACCCATTTCTTTGCTCACCATGGTTTTTTATTTCTACATGTTCTTTTTGGATAATTGCTGAAGCACTTTCTTTCATTCTTTCAGCAAGGTTCTGTGAATAGTAAACTTTCCTGGTTCTCATGTAACTCTAATGCCTTTATCTGACATGGAATTCTAGTGTAACAAATATTTTCCCTCAACAATTTGGAAATGCTATTCTTCTGTCATAACTGACCAAAAGCTTGCTGTCTATCTTTCTAGGTAAGCTCTCTTTTCTCCTTGACTGCTTTTAAAATTTTCTCTTTGTCTTTGGTGTTCTACACATGTATTACATTGTGTCTAGGTATTGAGCTTTTAAAAAATTCTGCCTGGGACTCAGCATGCAACTTTAATTTGTATTTCCTCCTTGACTCAACTAACAAGACTTATTTTTCTTAATTCCCAGTAGATAGCTTTTTTTCTGATTATATTTTTAATTTGTAGTATTTTTGCAACAGAACAAGAGAATGTTTCTTGGTTTTGTTTTGTTTTGGAATTAACTGAGCTTTTTGTTTTGTTTTGTTTTTCTTCATAGACCAATACAAGGTCTTTTTGTTTTTCATGACTGCTTAATGTGTACTAGAAAAAGGTTAATTCTGTATTTTCAGGATAGAGTTTGATATGTGTGTATTAGATCTATCTTCTTAATTGCATTTGGCTTTTATATCATCAGAAAACAGGTGGGGCATACATAAATTGGATAACTTGAAAGTAGTTTAATAAAGGGATACACAATGGTATAGGCAGAGTATAGAGGGAAAGCACAAGAGATAGAGCAGTAACTCAGATGTTTGAGGGGGGTGCCATTACCACATATAGGCTGGAAGGTGAAGGAGAAGGAGTGGTTACAGAACTTGAGATAGAGATAATATGTGAACAGGGCATATACCCTGAGAAAACCATAATTCAAAAAGATACATGTACCATAATGTTCATTGCAGCACTATTTACAATAGCCAGGACATGGAAGCAACCTAAGTGTCCATCAACAGATGAATGGATAAAGAGGATGTGGCACATATATACAACGGAATGTTACTCAGCCATAAAAAGAAACGAAATGGAGGTATTTGTAGTGAGCTGGATGGACCTATAGTGTGTCATACAGAGTGAAGTAAGTCAGGAAGAGAAAAACAAATACCGTACGCTAACACATATATATGGAATCTAAAAAAAAAAAAAAAGGTTCTGATGAACCTAGGGGCAGGACAGGAATAAAATTGCAGACGTAGAGAATGGACTTGAGGACCCAGTGCGGGGGAAGGGTAAGCTAGGACGAAGTGAGAGTAGCATTGACATATATACACTACCAAATGTAAAATAGATAGCTAGTGGGAAGCAGCCGCATAGCACAGGGAGATCAGCTTGGTGCTTTGTGACCACCTAGAGGGATGGGATAGGGAGGGTGGGAGGGAGACACAAGAGGGAGGGGATATGGGGTTATATGTATATATATAGCTGATTCACTTTATTATACAGCAGAAACTAACAACATTGTAAAGCAATTATACTCCAATAAAGATGTAAAGAATAAAATAAAATAAAAAAAAAAAAAAAAACAGGGCCACCTGACAGGAGTTTTAGTAGAAGGCTATAGCTAACTTGTAACAACTCAACAGGGAGGGAGACATTAAAATACTCTGATCTCTGTTCATCTTATTGAGAATTTCTTGTATGTGATGATGATGAGTCACGTCTCTCTTGCTGCTTTCTACTGATAGTCTCTCTCTTTGGCCTTAGTTGGTTTGATTATGATATGTCTTACTGTGAATCTCTTTGAGTTAATCCTGCTTGAGTTTATCCTACTTGGAGCTTGTTGAGCTTCTTGGATATGTAGATTCATATTTTCTCATCATGTTTGGAAAGTTTGGGCTGTTATTTCTTCAAATAAATATTCTTTCTGCCCCTTTGTATTCTCTCCTTCTGGGACTCTGATTATCTGTATGTTGGTATGCTTGATAGTATCCCACAGGTCTCTGGGGCTCTATTTTCCTTCATCATTTTTTTCTTTCTATACCTCAGATTGGATAATCTCAATTGACATACTTTCAAGTTGGCTGATTCTTTCCTCTGATTGTTCAAATCTGCTGTTAAGCCCCTCTAATGAATTTTTAATTTCAGTAATTGTACTTTTCAATTCCAGAATTTCTACTTGGTTCCTTCCTACAATTTCTGTCTCTTTATTGATAGTCTCTATTTGGTGAGACATCATTTTTGAACTTTCATTTAATTCTTTAGACATGGTTTCCTTTAGCTCTTTGGACATATTTAAAATAGCTAATTTAGAGTCTTTTGTTTGTTTACCGAACTCAGGTTTGGCTGCTCACTATTGAAAAACCAATACTCAAGAGGCAAATGTTGGTAGAAAGGAAAGTTGCTTTAATCAGAAAGCCAGCAATCTGGGGAGAAGGTGGACTCATGTGCCCCAAAACCAACGCCTAAGATTCCTTTCAACCGTGACAGTTTTTAAATGGAAAAAGGGGAAGTAATCTCAGTTAATCATTGAGGTAGAAGGTTAGGTTCACATCATTTTCCATTGCACGCAGGCTGGCTGACCCCTCATGATATTTCTTCAGATGTTATATTGCCCAAGTGGTCTGCCTGCAGGATTGCTAAGGGGGCCGTTGGGGGTAGGGAGCTACTCATTCTTTAACTACTTAATTCTTCATTCCTTCTTCTTTTAATCTAGGGAAAGAATCAACAGGTTAGGCTAGGTATTGTGTGCATTTAGTAGAGCATAAGTCAGGAGTTAGGTTAAACATTCCTTAATGATCTCATTTTTATAATCAAGGTTTAAGGGGAACAGAAATAGGCAAACAGGAAAGAGGCAAAAGAGCTCCTTACAAATCCCCACTTGTCAGGCATCATTCCATATCTATGATATTAGGGGCAAAGCTCTGTCTTCTGTAACTTCTT
This sequence comes from Balaenoptera musculus, assembly GCF_009873245.2. Classification (NCBI taxonomy): domain Eukaryota; kingdom Metazoa; phylum Chordata; class Mammalia; order Artiodactyla; family Balaenopteridae; genus Balaenoptera; species Balaenoptera musculus. Next base: position 37,510,744 of record NC_045806.1, on the reverse strand, counting down.
CATGCTGACATAGGGTGCTGTATTCTTAGAGTGGAAGATGTTGACATGGGTCTGTAGCATCTCTTTGCTGACAGTTTTAGTTGCCTGATTACATATATCGGCAGAATAAGCTACAATTATTTTGATGCCCACAAATATATAGATTATTATGGGCAATATTGTTAATCCCATTCTCTTGAGGCCAGTTCTTGGAACTGTGCTAGCCATAGATTCAGCACTGCTCAAGATGGAGAAGCTTATGTCATGGCTACAGTCTGGTCACCATGCAGTTGGCCTTTTCTCTCTGGTGGCAGTTATAGTATCTGTAAAACAACTCAGGAGTGTGCATCAGACACTGAGTTTGTGACTCTATCATCCTCATCATTAACTGCTTGAGCCTGCTCTTTTGTGACTCTGGGAGGCCTGTAGACTTCAGCTTTTCTACAAACAAGAGGCAGGGGACAAAGAGGGGCCTTTTTACTTGAGGGGCCCCTGCAGGGTTCTGTTTGGTTCCTTATTTAGTAAGTCCAGTGTCTGGTCTTCCTCAGGGACACTTTCTATGGATTGATTTTTTTTTCCTGTGTATGGATCATGTTTTCTTGTTTCTTTGCATGTCTCATAATTTATTTTTTTTTGTTGAAAACTGGACATTTGAAGTAATATAATATGCTCACTCTGAAAATCAAATTATTTCCTCTCCCTATGTTGTTGTTTACTTGTAGTTTTTGCTGTTTGTTTTTTAGTAAGTTTTCTGAACTAATTCTGTAAAGCCTGTATCTTTGTCATATGTGGCCACTGAAGATTTTACTTGGTTAGATGAGTACTCAGCTAATGATTGGACAGAGATTGTCTTAAATGTCTGGGACGAGTAAATCTCTCCCAGTCTTTGCTGAGGGGCTCTGTGCATGTGTTGGGGTATGCCTTCAGTACTCATGCAGGGCAGTTTAAAACTTTGCCTTAGCCTTCACTTCCTACCTGCACAGACTCTCAAAGTCAGCCAGAGGTGAGAGCTTAAGGCCTCCTTAGATCCTTCATGTGAATGTGCATAGCCTTCGGTGTGCAAACAGCCTTAGGCATGTGCCAGGATTTATAGATTTCCGGGAATATATCAGAGATTTTGAAAGCCCCTATGGAATTTCATTCCCCAGCTTTTGCTTTCAAGCTTTTAGGTTAGTGTATTGTTTGCCTCAACTGTTATCCCGTGCCACAGGCAGCCATGAAATTCAACAATGGTCTGTAATTGCTTTTTGATAAATGTTCCTGGATGATAAGGCTTTTCACACTGGGCAAGTCAGGTAAGATACAGACAGCTTGCAAATATGGTCTTCTAGGGGACCACCAGGCAGGTCACAAATTGACAATTTTGGGGAATGATGCTTTGAAAGAGCTCCAGCCCCATTCTGCTCTCCCATAGTTGCCAATCTTCACCATCAATGTGGGTTGTTATATTTTAAGGCCACTGTGTTTCTGGAAAGCAGAGAATGGGACCAGGAAAAGTTAAAATGCTCCAAAGTTTGCTGTTTTCACCAAGTTTTCCAACTGTTTCTCTTTAATAAATATTCTGTGAGTTGTTACAAGCATTTAGTTAATTTCCAGAGTATTAAAAAAGCTGATTCTGATCAATTTTGCCAGTTTTCTCATTGCTTTTATGAAGGAGAGAATTTTTGGAGGCCTTACTTTGCCATTTTTACTTTATAACTATAAATTTACATAATACCCTTAATCTTCCACTTCTTAAGCAGTATCTATTATCTGAGCTATGATAAGCTTAGGCTATTCTTTTTTCCTCTTATTTCCTTGCTTCACTTCTACCACTCAATTTTAGTTAATTATACTATATTTCTGTTTATCATTCATAGTTAACTATGCTTATGCTTCTATGACTTTATTTGCAACTTTAAATTATCTCCTTGGATTTCCAGCAATTACAGATGAAGCAGATATGTGCAATAGTATAGTTTCTTTCTCCCCCCCTCAATCTATTTTGACTAGTTATATTGTCTTAATTTGGGTTCCTTCAGAGGCAGACCATGAGACAATGATTCAAGTGTAACTTCTTTATTTGTGAAGAATAAGAAATGCCAGTAGGGAAGTAAGGAAGTACACAGGAGAGGGAAAGCAACCAATAAAAGAATTATTATGCCAGTTATTTCTGTGGGTGACTAAAGCCTAATATTGTGACGAATTTCTGGGAAAGATTGTAATACACATGTCTCAGAGTTGTCTCTCCGAGATCTGGAGTATGTATTCACCAAATTCTATCAATCCTTTGTTGAGGGCTTCTCCTGGGGGGATTTTAATTCCTTGGTACTTCTTTTATGTGGCCATTAGGAAAAAGACACATATATTGTTAAATGGAATCAGCTAGGACAAGCTGAAGTGGTAAAGCTGCAGTGATATAAATGGGACACTAATAGAGTCCCCCTACATATTACATCATTTCTCCATTATTATTATATATAACTTTTACATTCTGTTTTGTGCTTTCTTCCTCACATGTGTTTTAGGCTTGTTTCTACTGTTAAATATATTAAAAATTCATTGTGAATTCTTTCTCCATAATTTCTTTGTTAATCTCTTTATGTCTTAAATTTGTCCTCCATTAATTTTCTCAGGAAGTGTTCACGGCAGTGATATTCCCTGAGCTCTTGCATGTTCAAAGCTATTTGTCTTTATCCTTTTGTACTTTAAACACAATTTGATTGGATAGAATATTCTTGGCTCACATTTTTGCCAAGCTGCTACAGGAAGCTGTGAGCATCAGTGATGGTTTCTTACATTTCGTGACTTAACTGCTGTACTAGGCTGAATAGTATCTCCCCAAAATTCACGTCTACCTGGAACCTCAGCATGTGACCTGATTTGGAAATAAGGTCTTTTCAGATGTAATCAAGTTAAAATAAGATCATACTGGATTAGAATGGGCCCTAATCCAAAAAAAGATTGGAGTGATGAGTATAAAAGAAGACTTAATACATTTTAAAGGATTGAAATCATACAAAATATGTTCTCCAACAACAATGAAGTAAATTAGAAATCAATAATAGAAGGAATTTTAAAAAATAAAGATATGTGGAAATTAACCAATACACTCCTAAATAACCAATAACCAAGAAATTGCAAAGAAAATGATCTAATAATTTGAGATGACCAAAAATGAAGAGCCAACGTACTAAAACGTCAAAAACAATGCTTAGAGGGAAATATATGTGTATATCTATACACTTATATATACATATATATATATATATATATACACTTATATTAAAAAAGAATATCTCAAATCAATAACCTAACTTTTCACATTAAGAAACTATAACAAGAAGAGAAAATTAAGCCCAAAGCAAGTAGAAGGGAGGAAGAAATAAAGATTAGAACAGATTTGATTGGAATAAAAAAATAGAGAAAATCAATAAAACCATAGTTGATTCTTTGAAAAGATCAATAAAATTTACAAACTAGCTATACTGAGCAAGGTAAGAAGAGGGAAAACTCAAATTATTAAAATCAGGCATGAAAGAGGAGACATTACTACTGACCTTATAGAAATAAAAATATTATAAGAGAATACTATGAACTACTGCATGCCAACAAATTAAATAACTTAGCAGAAATGAACAAATTCCTAGAAAGACACAAACTGCTGAAACTGACTCAAGAAGAATTAGAAAATATGAATAGATGTATAACAACTAAAGAGATTGAATTAGTAATTAAGAAATTTCTCACAGAAAAAGCCCGGCAACAGATGACTTCACTGGTGAATTCTACCAAACATTTAATAAAAAATCAACACCAATCCTTCACAAACTCTTCCAAAAAATTCAAGGGGAGAGAACACTTTCCAAATCATTTTATAAGGCCAGAATTACCCTGATATTGAGTCCAGACATAGTAATCAAATGAAATCAGATTAAGAAATCACAAGAAAGCAGATTAAGAAATTACGAGAAACTACAGATTAATATTTCATGAATATGGACACAAAAATCCTCGACAAAATATTAGCAAACCAAATCCAGTAACATAGAAAAAGATTTTACAACATGACCAATGGAATTTATTCCAGAAATGCATGATTGGTTTAATATCCACAAATTAACCAGTGTACTACACAATACTAATAGAATTAAGGTCATTAAAGAAATCACCATCTCAATATGCAAAAAATAAAATGTATTTGGAAAAAATCCAACACCCTTTCATGATGAAAACTCTGAACAAACTAGAAATAAAAAGGAATTTCCTCACCCTGTAAAAGAGAATCTGTGAAAAACCCACGGATAATATCATAATTAATGGTAAAAGACTGAAAGCTTTCTCCTTAATAACATCAGAATCAATACGAGGATGTCTATTCTTGCCATTCTATTCAACATCATACTGGAAGTTCTAGCCAGAGCAATTAGGCAAAGAAGAAAAAGAAAGAGGGGAGGGAAGGAGGAAGGCGAATAGAAAAGAAGTAAATAAAAGGCATCTAATCTGGAAAAGAAGAAGCAAATTTATCTTTATTCAGAGATGATACGATCTTAGGTATAGAACATCTTAAAGAAACCACAAAAAAACCTATTAGAGTTAAAAAACAAATTCAGCAAAGTTTCTGTGTACAAGATCAACACACAAAAATCAACTGTATTTCTATACACTAGAAATGAACAGTCTGAAAAAGAAATTTTTTAAAAATTCCATTTACAAGACCATCATAAAGAATAAAATACTTAGGCATAAATTTAACCAAGCAGGTGGGTGAAAGACTTCTACACTTAAAACTATAAAACATTGCTGAAAGAAATGAAGGAGGACCTAAACAAATGGAAAGACATTCTGTGTTCATGGATTTGAAGACTTAATAATGTTAACTTAATAATTTAAGATAGCAATACTACCCAAAGCTATCTATGGATTCAATGCAGTTTCTTTGAATACCCCAGGATGAAATTCACTTGTTCATTTATTTGTATTCATTCTTTCATTTACCCATTTGCTTCTACTCAATAGAAATAATTGTTTAGTGTCTTTTTTTGTGAATGTGAATTACCTGTGATCCGGAGTATTAGTTAAATGTCTATTGTCTCTTTACACATGTTAGACTCAGTTTCCCTTTAAATGATCATTTCTCTGCACTTTTCCTGCTTGAAGAGGAATCTCTGAAAGATGTTGGCAACACAATGGTAATTGAATAGTTTTTCTTTCTCCTTCATCTGTTAATATCACACTCTCTCCCTCAATTTGGCACCAATCTACAGATCTGGCAGTCTCTTTTATTACCACCCAATTCCCCTTGTGGTAGAATCCTCTGTATACAACACAATGCTCTCCCAAACTTCTCCCCAGTCCTTCCCCAAATTGAAGCTAGCTAGACCACTGGTACTCTGGCCCTGATTACATGCAGCTTTTCTCATTACTAACATGAGGAAAGGAGCCATAACCAGGACAATAAAGCATGGGTTTTGGACAGGGTAGCATTCACATAAAATTTTCTGCTGCTCAACTGGGCTCCCACTGTGTTCTGTCATCTTATCTTTTGATTGTAAGAATGTATACGTTATTTGATCTTTGTCGTATTTCTATAAGTATTAAAGTTCTCCTATAATATTTTCCTAAGTTGATAAATAGCAGCAATGTTAAAATATCCTCATTTATCATCCCACTATTGTCTTTCTCCTTTGGTAAGTTCTCTCACTAAAGGAAAGTGTTATTTTATAATCTTTATGAATGATATCTGACCAAATTATTCTTACTCTAAAATAATGAACTATCTTCTGATTCTTACCAGATCTCGTCACTACATACTAATCTCAGATAGCAATATAGAAGCTTCACAAATTGCACTATATGTATCTAATTCATTCAAATGTATTTTTTAAACATATGCATCAAGCCCTGTGCTAAGTGCTGGGACATGGTTCCTGAATCCCAGTAGCTCATAATCTTTATGAATAATGCAATCAGTCCTGTAGCAGTGACATGTACGAAGTAGTAGAAAAGCACGGAGGAAATTGTGCCTGGAGGGATCCAGGATTACTTCATGAGGAGGTTCATAATTCGTCATTTTAGTCATCTGGTAAATTACTAAAATTTTAATGAAAAGTAAAAACATTAACTTTTGAATCTAAGATGTGTTTCAGTCTACTTCTTTTCCCTTCTGTCTTCACTCCTAACTCTATACTATCAGTGTTACTGTTCTGCTAAGTATTGTTGAGACTGTGCAAAACATGTATGATTTTTCTTTTCCTTATTGACTTTTGAGCCTCTCTTACCTGGGCAGACAACAGAATATGTGGACTGCATTAGTTAGATTACTGATTTATCTTCTTTCAAGCAAGAAGCCCTGAACAGTGGGCCTCAAGATCCATTTGACAGATCCGAGCCACCTCTGTGTCTAGGGATTAATCTCAGGTGGATTGATAGGCAATACAAATGAAGTGAAATTTATATATGATATTTTCTTCCAGAAAAGGTCTTCTCCCACTCCCAACATTCAAGAACCTTCCATTTAGAGGAGATAAGTTTTAGAACTACTACAAATGGTTACCAAGCATTTTTTTAATAGGGGCCTATGGAATATCCTGAACTTGGGTACATATTTCAGATATGGATATCAACAAGAAATGTAGCAGAAATAGCCTGATGACCAGACTCTGACCTCTCCCTCTTTTCTATATAGGTATTTATTTTGTTAACCCTGACTTTAGGATATGACAGCCCTGTGGCAGCACTGTATTCTACACAACTTCCTTCCGTCCTCACAGCTCTAACCGACTTTAAGCCAGAAATACTCCATTACATCCTGGGGTGAAATCCACACTGACCCACCCTCTGATGGCTGTGATCATTTCAGAGTCACTTAGATGCCACGAGAATCATTTATAATAGGGAAGACTCGATAAATAACTATATTTCTTACATTTCCCTTGGCATGATGCCTTTTTCTGTAATGTAAGGGGACCTCAATAATGAATGCTTATTTCTCTTTTTCCTTAAGTTTCTGCTCCCCCAGCCAATCACACAAGAGAAAGACTGGTTTGGCTTGAAACAGGCCTAAGTGTTAGATTACTACAAAATAGCCCCCTATAAATCATACCACCATGAATTCGTGGACTTGTACAGCCTCCTCTAACATTGAATGAAGGTTGGCCTTATAACTTACTTGGGCCAATAGAATGTGAAAGAAGTGATTCTGCACAGCTCTGGACTAAGGACCTATGAGGTCTTACAGCTTCTTCTTTTGTTCTCTTGGACACCTAAGACGATCATGCTGCAAAAAGTCTGGAGTGAAAAGCCACCTGGGAAGAGAAGTCCAGTCCTCTCAGCTATTCTAACAGAACTCAGCCCCCATCAGCCCTTTCTGCTCAATACAGTGGCATAAGTGATTCCAGGCAAAACCAACGTAACCACCACCCAACCAACCCATGGAATCATGAGAAGTAATAGCTTGTTGTTTAAAGCCTTTAAGTACTGGTGTGCTACGCAGCAACAGATAAATGATACAGTTATTGTTGGTAAAGTTTTCTGGGGCTGGGAGCTGGCTACCCTTACAAGACTGAACTGCTTGGACTTACAGTCTCAGGCTCATGCATGGACCTATATTTACAAGGAGAGTCGGAGCCAAGTTTTTCATCTGAGCCTGCGAGGCAGAGTTTTACAATGATGAATGTTTCCCAGTTCCGGTTTATGTTAGTGTGTACAGAGTCTGAAAGTGCAGCAGAAGACATGACCTGCTTTTTTCAAGAGCAACTGACAAGAAGCCTAGTGAGAAAAGGAGAATACAAAAAGCTCTGCAACTCTAGGTAACTCTGTCCATGTTTGATTATTTCATTTTCCAATGGCAATGTCCCAGCTGTGCTCCAGTGTCTCTTCAGCTTATATCTGTGTTCAAATGGGAAGTCTTCCTAATTTCTCTCCTCTGTCATTTTCTTATCCAAGTTTCTTGGTTTTGCTGCCCAACTTATCATTGACAAAGCCTCGGGTGAAGTACTTCTGTGCTTAGAGTGTTATTTATACTATTTATCACACTGGAAATTAGTGAGAAGAGCCTCATTTTAGAAACACAGCCACCACCAAAAAAGAGAGCCTCACCATGTAGAGAGGCAGAATAGTGTAATGGCAAAGCATATAGGCTCTGGAAAAAGATTGCTTGGCTTAGAATTCTAGGTCTGCAAGTTACTAGCTGTAAGACCTTGGATAGGTTATTTAACATCTCTTTCCTTCATTTTTCTTATCTGTCAAGTGGGGATGATAATAGTCGTACATACCTTGGAGACATAAGTGCAAATGTAAACTTGGCACTTGGTAACTATAGTAGTTTACTGTTAGCATTATTTTGATTATTATGAAAGAAGAACTGAGTGTAATAGTTGTAGACCCAGATCTTTGACAAACTAAACACTTGACCTTGAGTAAATTACTATGTCTCTGGGTCTCAGTTTTTTCATCTGTGAAATGAGTATTGTAAGGGCCCTTTCAGCTCTAAAATTCAAGAAATCTATGAAATGTGAAAAGAAAGGCTAACTTTGACCTCTCAGATCATGACCACTGAGGGTAAGGCATTTATTTTCCTTGCCCAGAAGGGACCAGAGAAGTCTTGAAGCATGGCATTGTTTCATACATAAATCAAGGTCTCATTTTGTTTGGAAATCTGGTTTCAATTGTAAGCAGGGCAGTTTCTCACCTGGCATCTGATGAATAAGAAATGGTAGAAATTGAGGATTAAATATATTTAGGACATCCTATTGTTATATATAGTAACCAATTGTTAATAATATCATACATATATATATATATAGATCCCTTATATATAAAGAGAGATTTATTATAAGGAACTGGTTCATGTATCAATACTTATGGAGGCTGAGAAATCCCAATATCCACAGTCAGAAAGCTGGAGACCCAGGAGGGCTAATATGTAGTTCTAGTCTGAGTTCAAAGGCCTGAGAACCAGGAGACCTGATGGTTTAAGTTCCAGATCAAAAGCTGGTGGGCTCAAGGCCCAAAAGCTGATGTTTCAGTCTAAGTTTGAGGGCTGGGAAAAAGACAATGTCCCAACTCAAACAGTCAAGCAGGAGGAGTTCCCTCTTACTTAGCCTTTTTGTTCTACTCAGGTCTTCAACTGATTGGATGAGGTCCACCCACATTCAGGAAGTCAATCTGCTTTACTCAGTCTAAGGATTCAAATGTTAATCTCATCTAGAAACATCTTCACAGACACACCAGAATAATGTTTGCCTAGTTGCCCAGGCAAGTTAACACATAAAATTAACCATTACAGTTGCCTTCCTATAAATGCCAATTCTTGTATTTGCATTAAAAGCCAAGGGTCTGGGCTTCCCTGGTGGCGCAGTGGTTGAGAATCTGCCTGCCAATGCAGGGGACACGGGTTTGAGCCCTGGTCTGGGAAGATCCCACATGCCGCGGAGCAACTGGGCCCGTGAGCCACAACTACTGAGCCTGCATGTCTGGAGTCTGTGCTCCGCAACAAGAGAGGCCGCGATAGTGAGAGGCCCGCGCACCACAATGAAGAGTGGCCCCCGCTCGCTGCAACTAGAGAAAGCCCTCGCACAGAAACGAAGACCCAACACAGCTAAAAATAAATAAATAAATTTATAAAAAAAAAAAAAAAAAGCCAAGGGTCTTAGACATTTGGGGGGACACCTACGCATGAATGAAAAAAAAATTAAAATAAACAGAGAACTAGCTGTCTAGAGAAAGAGAGATAATTTTAGGCATATATGAAAACTTGAGAGAAAAGCACTGTGTACAAACAGATTTGTGGCATTAATACATATGTAAAACAAGAAGAGGATGCAATTGTGAAGGAATGATCCAAGATTAATAAAGATCTCTTTGAAATTAAAAATATGAATACTGGAGTATGAAGTTCAAAAAAAGGTTGTTAGGTAAAGTTCAGATTATTGACCCCTAAAAGGCAAAGTGAAAAAAATTATGAAAATAAAATTAGAGGTGTAGAAATCACCTATAAATTTCAGAAATATATACCAAAGAAAGTACAGAAGATAACATTGGTGAATAAATAAGAAACTTTCCAAAACCTGAGGAGAGAGGTGATTCTTTAATTGGGAGGTCTAATTTAAAGGCCCACCATGTGAAATTTAAAAACACTGGGGGATTTGAAAATAGTGAGACTAAAGAAAATTTTTTTTAATTTTCCAGAGAAAAATAGGTGATTTCCATAAAAGTGAGAATTACCATAACCCTAACACCATCATCCACATTGGATTTCAGAAGAGAATGGAGCACTCTTTTTTTAATAAATATATTTGTTTATTTTTGGCTGCATTGGGTCTTCGTTGCTGCACGCGGGCTTTCTCTAGTTGCGGCGAGCAGGGGCTACTCTTCGTTGCCATGAGCGGGCTTCTCGTTGCAGTGGCTTCTCTTGTTGTGGAGCACAGGCTCTAGGCGCACAGGCTTCAGTAGTTGTGGCATGTGGGCTCAGTAGTTGTGGCTTGCAGGCTCTAGAGCGCAGGCTCAGTAGTTGTGGCTCACGGGCTTAGTTGCTCCGTGGCATGTGGGATCTTCCCAGACCAGGGCTCGAACCCGTGTCCCCTGCATTGGCAGGCAGATTCTTAACCACTGAGCCACCAGGGAAGCCTAGCACTCTTTTCAAAGTACCATTAAGTAATGATTTTCAAGTAGAATTCCATTCCAACCAAATTATCATAATAATTAATTAATAATTAACATGAATATGCTTTATATTTTTTAAAAAGCACACGATATGGATAAAGTTAAAACCCTTCTTGTCCACTGCATCCAATCACAGAACTGTCTCCCTCCAAAACATAAAAGAGGTTATCAATCACTTCTGTCATTATTGTGTGCAGGCTTTTAGGTGTTTTTCTATATAAATAAAGCTGAAATAAATAATTTTCTGTTTTGTCTTGTTTGAACATAAATAGCAGTTTGCTTTTCAACTTAAGGACATATCTGTATTCTCTATAGTATCCACATAGGAACCCCACATCATTGTATTTAACTACCGTGTCATATTTCAGAGCATAAATGCACTACAATTTATTCAATCACTCACCTATCAGTGGATAGTTAGACTCTTCTCTAATTTTTGTTTTCTTTTATAAACAGTGCAACAGTGAACATCGTTGTACAAGCCTGCTGGTGTCCGAGACTAATTTTCTGCAAAAAAATACTTTTCTATTTATTCATTCATTCATTCATTCATTGCCTATGATGAATGTCCCCAAGGCCTCCTTATTTCTCTGTCTTAGCTTTCTGTAAGTATGACAAGTTTTGTTATGTCACTCAGGGTTCATGATCTTTTCTTTCCTTCTGTGTTGTGTTGAGTAAGATTAAGGGGCCTTCTGACAGAAATCTCTAAACTATCATTTTTATGATTCATTTCTGCACTATGACATTTACTCAGTATTATAGAATTATAATTTCCTATCTCGAGGGACAAAGATAGGACTAAATTCCCTAAGATGCTTTTCTTGACAAATACTTAAGGGTAAAAATCAAGCTGCTAAATCTTTACCTTTTATGTCTGTTAGCTTTGAGTTATTCTGCAACTTGGGCTCTAAGGGTAAATTAGCTGGTCTAGTCAATTCAACTAAGAATCGGTCAGCAGTTAGGTCCTAAAAATCTATTCTTAAGAATTCTAAAGTATCCATAATCCTCCTTACATTACATTCTTCTTGGGAATCTCTTTTTATAGAAATTTTCTTTCTGTGTTTAGTGATTGCTCTTGAAAGAAAGTCACAAATAAGAAATGCATTCGAATGCCTAAATATGCCATCAAAGATTTAAGGAAAGAGCAAGAGCCAGTGACATTTACTGGTGTCTTAGATATATGCATTGTATAACTTAATCCTTATCACAAATATTAAAGGCAAATATTGCCTTCATTTTATCGACTGTCTAACTAAAGCATGGAAAGAAAAAGTAACTTTCTCCTAGTCTCACAACTTGCAAATGATACAAGGGACCTCAATATATCACACAATCTCATTTGGTGCAGTGAACACAATTTCAGTTTGACTCCCAACTAGACCTCTCTTTAATAGTCTACTCTTACGCAAATCATTTTCTGTTTCCTAGATCTCCGTTTCCTTCTCTGTGAAATAAAGTTCAGGGCAAATTGCCTTATAGCCCTAAATTTATATAAATCATGTATTGAATACCCGTTACATATTAGTGCTGATATTAAGTAATGTTAGTGCTAAGTGTGCACTTATTCTATGGAGGATTAGTTAATGAAAGTTTAAAGTGCTCTACTCTAATTCCAACTCTGGGGAGTTGGAGAAAGTCTCCCTGAGGAAGAGATACTTGAGCTGAGATATGAAGGAGAAATAGGAGTTATCTAGCCTGGGAATGAGATTGGAAGTGAGGAGGATTGCCAAGGTCTTAAGATAGGAGAGAATATGACTACTGGATGGACCCAAAAGATAGCCAGTGTGATTAAAACAGGGAAATCTAGGAGCATCATGGCACAAGATGAGACAGTAAAGTTAGGAGCCAGGCCATCTGGGTATGTAGACCTTGTGAAGATTGTGATCTTCACCTTAAGAATTACAGAAAGTCTTTCTACTATTTGACGTAATTAGGGAAGAAGAAGCTTGGCTAATATGCTCAGAATTGCATTTTGACAAGCTCACTCAGGACTCTTGGTGGAGAACTAATTAGAGGGAAAGAAATGGATGCAAGGAGATCACTTAGGAGATTGTCCAAGCAAGAGGTAATGGTAGCTTGGACTGGAGAGGCCATAGTAGAAATGGAGATGAGTGGACATACTAATTTTATTTTGGAGGCGACAATATAAAGGAGTTGGCAACAGTTAGGAATGATAGATAAGATACAGGGGATGAAAAAAACAAAGATGTCAAGGGTGACTCCAGCCTTTGTTGCTTGTTTGGTTCCTTGCTTTTGCTTGATTTTGCACTACCAGGAGGACTATGGTACTATTCACTGAAATGGGGCACAATAGAAGAAAGCCAGAGAGGAGTGATCATGAATTTGGCTTTGAAATTGTTGAGTTTGAAAATATTTAAGACATAGAAATAGAAATGACAGCTAAGAAGCTGGAAATCCAAGATCTGGGTCAGAGATGTAAATATATGCAGAGAGTCACTGCATATACATGGGGATTAGAGCCTTGAGCATGGATGAGATGACTTAGGGACAGAGTAAAGAGGAAAAGAGAGAAGAGCCTAGCACTGAGCTTTGAAGAAGGTTCCAATAATTGCCAATTGGTGAAAGAAAATGCACAAGTAGAGAAAAAAATTGTAAACATTTATGGAGGGTTTTTATTTGTTTCTGTGATGAAATGTTTTCTGGGTCAAAAATGATCTGACCCATCTAAAATCTTTCAAATTTAATTTCTTTTAAAAATACTAGCCAGGCAAACAACTAATCTGTGGTCAAATGTGGCCTCTTGACAACCGTATTGTGACTTCTGCTTTAGGGAAATTAAAGTAGACCGGGGCATAGACAATGTTTGGAAGAATTGTGTGAGTGACAGTAAAGCACCACTTCTACTCAGATTGGAAAAATATTTCTTGGGATGAGGGGAAGAAGGAGAGACAGAGGGGAAGCAAGGAGACTGAGGCCAGAGGCTGGAATAATTCTGGGCCCTTCTTTTTGGGTTAGTGTTCTGGGGAGTTGGAAAGACCCAATGGGAAGCTGGAGGACCAAAGGGCAAAGAGATTTATACTCTAAAAGTCTGTTTGGATTCCCAGAGTGACCACAAAGTCGAGGTGAGCAAATGGTTATATAGGGGCCATGCAGAGAGGAATGAAGTGTACACAGACTGATGGCCAACAATCCAGCAATGCCTTGGCACTTGACAAGGATATGAGGAAAAGGGCTTCCTCTCCTCGTCGTTATTGGTCATATGACTTGTGGAGATATATTTGTGGGTATAAATTTGGTATTACTTATCAAAATAAATAATGTATATGCTTTAACCAAGAAATTCTGTGTAAAAATTTAATCTGACAGTGATAGAGTAGTACTATCTTGCAATCCCAAGCTGTGTTTAGTCAATGCTACTTGCTGCCTTGGAGACTCTATGAGGTACCAGCCATTCTTTATTAAATTGGCTTCTGTAGTAACTGGCTAGAATGGACTCTGTTGCTTACAACAAGGGATTCTGAATTATATAAGAAGAATCACAGAATTTTGAAGTTGATAAGACACTTAGAGCTCATTTTCTCCAAAGCCTTTTCAGCCCTAATAACCCATTCTTTTATTTTCCCATTTGAAAATTTTTTACTAGAAAACAAAATTATCCTTGACTTGTTCACCCTTTTTATAAACAAAAGACACAAACTGCTAATTATTGTGAACTAACAGAATACTAGACAAAGCCAAAAAAATTGATATTATGTTTGCTCTCTACAAATATAATATGGATAAAATATCAGATTTTCATCAGCTTTCTTGAAATATTAAAAATAGAGTGTATCCATTATTAATTTTTTGGTTCTAGTTTGAAAGATCCTGCTATATCCTTCTCATTTTCATGATGAATCAAGTACAGCTCAAGAATGCGGATACTTTGTCTAAGATGACACGGCTAAATAAATGCAGAACTTGAAGGAGAACCTGTCTTTGGATAATAACACACTTTATCAGGCACCAAAGAAAGACATACCACCTCTCTGAGGCATCACCACATGATTCATCCAAATATTTATTGAGTGCCTGGTACTGGTTTATTTATTTATTTATTGTGTCTGGTACTGGTTCAGGCACTGAGGATATACCAAGGAATAAGATGCATAAGATCCTGCCTTCATACTAGTGGGAAAAGACAGACAGCAAATGAGAAAATAGAGATAAACCTAATTTTGGGTGGTGCTGAATGCTGTGTTAAATAATAACAGTAATAATAATAATAAACAGAAGGGTAGAGAGTGGAGGGTGAGGGTGGTCAAGGAAGGCCTCACTGAGAAAGTGGTCTTCGGGCTGAGACATAAAAGCTTTTCAACACAAAAGATTAGAGACAGAGCACTTTAAACAGAGAAAAGAGCAAATGCAAAGTCCCCAAGGCTGAAGCAAACTGTGCATTTAGAAGAACAGCAAGATGGTGATCAAGGGGAAACATGAGGCCAGAGAGGGACGAGGTAGGATCAAAATAATACACCTGTTGAAGGAGGAATTTGGATTCTTTTTATAGATTCAGTGGAAAGACAATAAAACCTTTTGAGCAAGGGAATAACGTGATCCATTTTCCTTTTTTAAAAAATCACTCTGGCTCCTGCCTAGTGAATGAGTGTTCGAAGGGACAGAAGTAGTCTGATTTCTGTTGTACACAGTTGTATTTGCTTCTTTGTTTCTTTGTTTATTTCAGGTTAGCTGCATAGACCTAACAAACAGGAAAGACTAGAGAAAATGAACTGAAGGCAAAGTTCATTCGTCTCCTCCGGTACCAATAGTAATAAGGGATTAATGTATGTTTGGGGGACAATAACAAGACTAACAATTTATGTTATTTTAGGAAGATGCAAGCTTATGACTACTAAGTCATCCATCAAAAATGTCATTCCTTAAAACCACACAGTCATACTATGATAGATTTGAAATATTTGCTCTTCTATGATAAGCCTTAGTACAGTAATTTTTCTTCATATCAGTTTGTACTATGTGTATACATATTAATTTAATGCCAGTTGAATATTTTTAATTGAAGTATAGTTAATTGACCATGTTGTGTTAGTTTCAAGTGTACAGCAAAGTGATCCCGTTATACATACATATATATTATATGTGTATATATATACATACATATATATTATATGCGTATATATATACATACATATATATATTATATGTGTGTATATATATACATACATGTATATATATTCTTTTTCAGATCATTTTCCACTGTAGGTTATTAAGGTTATTATAAGATATTGAGTATAGTTCCCTGTGCTACACAGTAGGTCTTTGTTGTTTACCTATTTTATATGCAGTAGGGTGTACATGTTAATCCCAAACTCCTAATTTATCTCTCCCCTCCCCACCACCCTCTATCCCAACTGGTAACCATAAGCTTGTTTTCTATGTCTGTGAGTCTGTTTCTATTTGGAAATAACTTCATTTGTATCATGTTTTGAGGCAGGAGATAGATGGGCCCTAGGCTGAGCAGCTAGAATCTGTCCCCTGTGAACAGATACTTCAAGATAAGGATAATGGCAGGAGCAAGGAGGGGCCGAGTCCTGCTTGAATAAAAGATAAAGAGACCACATATTTCTCATTCTTGAGGTCAAGGAGACCCCCAAGCTATGCATGTGCAGAAAGGATCCTCAGGGGAGGAGGCGCCAGACCATAATATGTCCTGTCAACTTCCCAGAGACCCTTGCACTTGAATCCATCTTGGCTAAAAGATGTGCACGCACACAGAGGAGGGCCTGAGTCAGACCAGATCCAGACTCAAAGCCAGACAAAGCAAGATGATTGGCCAGAGGGAACCCGGAAGAACTGCCCCCATATAAGTGATTTAATCCACCCCAAAAGCTCATGGCTCTCTCTCTCCCTCTCCCTCTCTCTCTCTCTCTCTCTCTCAGAGCCTGCCCATGCTTTCTCCACACATATCTTCTCTCCTAATAAACACTTTTACTAGTCTCACTGCTTTTTGTCTCTTTGCTGAATTTTTTTCTTCAAAGCAGACAAGAGCCAGGGCCCTGCTTCTAGCCACTAGTCAGTCTCTGGTAGTCTGGCGGTTAGGATTCGGCGCTCTCACCACTGCGGCCCAGGTTCGGTCCCTGGTCAGGGAACTGAGATCCTGCTTCAAGCCGCCACATGCCGCAGCCACCCTACAGCCACATGAGATCAATATCATATGATATTTGTCTTTCTCTGACAGTTGAATATTAAGGTTGCTCAGCATATAGATGCTCTGAATATAAAGGCTCTGAAGGAGCTGAAATAACCTGTCAATTAAAGAATATGTGTTTCAGAAGTGCTTAACCAAGAAACCATAATGACTCAGAGTGGGCTTGTTAAAGTGGAATGGGGAAACCAATTCATGACAGCTCTTCTCAGGCCAGTGAGAGGGCAAAAGATGTCTTCAGCACCACTGGACTGATCTGACCAAATAGGTTCAAGGGTAGATTGCAAGAAAGTGTAATTTTAAAATAATATTCTTTTTCCTGTGTTCTTCTCCTTCAAGTTTTCTGGCACTCAAGTTCCAGCCAAAATAAAAGTTTAAAAGTAAACTATAGTGCTGGCTGAATAGCAGGAAGTTGAGCCCATATGTTGGCTAGACCTTTTCCAATAGGGAAGCATAAGGAATTTACAGTAAAACAAACTAGTACAAATACTCTCATCCTTAAAATGTATGTTTTATTCTTTTTAAATTGAAGTATAGTTAATTTACAATGTCATGTTAGTTTCTGGTGTACAGCAAAGTGATTCAGTTATATATATATAATAAATATATATTCTTTTTCATATTCTTTCTCATTATGGTTTATTACAAGATACTGAATATAGTTCCCTGTGCTATGCAGTAGGACCTTGTTGTTTATCTATCTTGTATATAGTATCTGCTAATCCCAAATTCCTAATGTCTCCCTCCCCCCTGTTTTATTCTTATCAGTAGTAATACTAGTTAACCTTGTTGACCACTTACTGCACGCCAGGTGTTGCGCTAACGTTCCACACAATATCTCAGTTGATCCTTTCTACAACCCTGTCAAGAAGATATTACCAGGTATTCTTTGTGTACATGCGGAAATAGAGGCTCAGTATGGTTAAATAATTTCTTTAGGTTCACAAAGATTCTAAGCTACAGAAATTAAGGATAGAACCTGGCCTCCTGCATCCTTCCTGCATTCAGTAAATTGCAACACCAACTGTCAGAAATTATTGCCCCTTCATTAACTCTAAGTAGCATCAAAATGAGATCACCTGACATGACCCACACTACACAAGGCAATGTTTTGAAAATGGGCCTTTTACTAAACTGCCAAAGTCCACAATAGTTTTTCAACAGATCTCCTCTGGTTTATCTGACAGAATGATTTGCATCTTTTTTTTTAAAGATTCCCTACCTTTTTTTAAATATAAATTTATTTATTTATTTATTTATGGCTGCATTGGGTCTTTTTTGTTGCACACAGGCTTTCTCTAGTTGCGATGAGCGGGGGCTGCTCTTCGTTGTGGCGCGTGGGCTTATTGTGGTGTCTTCTCTTATTGTGGAGCACGGGCTCTAGGCATGCGAGCTTCAGTAGTTGTGGCATCCAGGCTTCAGTAGTTGTGGCTCGCAGGCCCTAGAGCGCAGGCTCAGTAGTTGTGGCGCACGGGCTTAGTTGCTCTGCGGCATGTGGGATCTTCCCGGACCAGGGATTGAACCCGTGTCCCCTGCATTGGCAGGCAGATTCTTAACTGCTGCACCACCCGGGTAGTCCCAATGATTTGCATCTTAAAAGATGTAGAATTGCATACAAACAAGTTCAAAGCTTGAGTAAATCTTTATAACTAATTCTCCTGAAGCAAGGAGTCTTTGTTTTCCTCTTTGCATAGCAACTTCAAAATTCTAGAATGTCCTAGATCATCTGAAAACCACATCACTTGATGATTTTTTGTCCCCAGATGGAGCCAACATCCATGGAAGAGTGCATTTAAGGGTTATCAGCACAGTACAAAATATGGCCAAGCCTCTTTTTCTTCCAATTCACAAAATGAATACTCAGATTTCTCTTACTTGGAGGTTGAGCATGATAATTACTGACTGGTTGTGAAAATTTCCAGCATTCTGTGCTAAGGATGAGGGTTCTTGGTATTTCTTCCATCCTGCCCTCACTCTCTAATTCTACTGCCAAGATCTATATACATGTCCCCTAGGTCCTGGTGCTAAGGATAGAAATATTTGTCCAATGAATGAATGAATGTTTTCTGAAAATTGGAAAGAACTGGGGGCAAAAACATATATATATATATATATATATATATATATATATATATATATATATATATATATATAAAGGTTTAGTACATTAAAAAGGCAAGTAAAATGCCTATCTACTTTATCACATTTCTAGGATCAAGAAGAACCATTTTGTTATGTGACCAGTCCTTAAACAAAATTGAGACACAGACAAAATTTACCCAACTAATGTGTTGATTCTTACCGGATGTTGTCAAGGGCAAACATTAAATAGATATGTTATGCTTCAGCCCCTTCCCTTGACAGTCTATTCCCCCACCCACTTCCCAATTGTCCTGATACTGTCTGGTTGACGTTGATTTATTAAATACATATTTATCAGGCACTTACTATGTATCAGGCTCCTTTGTTGGATCTTGGGATACATCCGATCCAGACAAAGATCTTGGCATTCATGGAACTTACATTCTACTGTCCTAGGAAAACGCTTTGATTAGTATTCAACTTCCTCTTAATAAAACTAGTTATGGATCACAAAAGTGGAATTAAAGCTCAAGAAAATTACTTGAGAAAATTAGAAGAATGCTTGGTTGCATTTTTCTAATAGACCTGCAATAGTTGTGTCCAAAATATTAAACAAGAACAGCAACTTGCAGAGAAATTGATATACTTTATTAAAAATATGTTTATATAAGTATAGAAAAACTCCATCAGGAAGTACACACAACAGTTAAGGGAGGGTTGGAGGGAATACATAGAATTGATTACTTCTTCCTTTGCACAGATATTCACTGCTTAAATTTGTTGAATGGAAGTACATTATTTTTGTAAATTAAAGATATCCAATACAGATTTATTTATTTATTTAATGTGACCTGATTTTCAAATCATCGTTTGAGAGATTAAACTAGAATGGCAATTCTCAATCATTTCTCCACTCATGGCAGGTGACATTCACATGTATAACACATTCCCAAAGGCATAACCAGACCTATGTGTAATTCACTGGCAGGAATCTACCTTTTTCTCTCCTACTAAGGATAGAGTGTCAGAAGCTAGATGTCAAGGAGAATAACATTATTATGAGGATAACCTTAAATGACTTTCATTCATAGATACAGATGTAAATAGAGACAGAGACAGAAATATGCAATAGATACAGCTACTTGTATAGTTACAGTGGGAAAAAAAAACCTTTGTGGTTTCACTAGTGTTGGTAACAAATTACCTGTGACGTAATTACAAAACACTAGAATGTCAGAGAAGTGAAAGTAAAACAAACAAACAAAAATGGTCTTAGACCTTGCTGCTCAATACGTGCTCCACAGACCAGCAGTACTGGCCTTACCTGGGACCTTATTAGACCTACAGAATCTCAGGCCCCTCCTCCATGCCTGCTGAATCAAACTTTGCATTTTAACAAGATCTCTATATGATTCACAAGCACATTAAAGTTTGAGAAGCACTGGCCTAGATAAATGTTGAGTTCCTTCCAACTCAGAGATTTGGGAAATCTAGGTAAAAGTGACAGGATCAGATATGACCTCAGCCCCTGCAATAAAATCGAACCCTCTATATGCCTGCTTCCATGCTTCCAAAATTTCAAATGACCTTTCATCCTTCAAGCATAACCATGCTACCAAAGGAGACAAACTATTTTCTGGAGAACAGCTGCTATTCAGCATTAAGTTGCTGCCAGATTGTTTCCACACACAATTGCAATTCATAACTCAAGCATCTGCTCTGACTTTCAAGATTCAAAGCATTAGGTGCAACAGTTTTGAGTTTGTGATTTCATCTTCATACCCACCCTCACCCCCGTGACTACTGGCACATATCTAAAGATCGATCTGAAAATAAAACCATAAAACAAAATGGTACTATAATTTGAAAGACAAGAGTGCTTTGAAACTTTTCATTATGTTGTCAAAAAAGAAAATCGGTGTTTATAAGTATTCAGTACTTTACGGTGGTTTTCTCATACATGACTTCGTGTCTGCAGTGTGATACCCAGTATCAGTTTTGCAGCAATGCATTACATATATACACATGTCATACGAATGATTTTTATCTTGTAGTTTGGAACTGATCTGGAAAAGACTTTCTCTACTACAGGTTCCTTGATGAACAGACAAAGGGAGGGATTTCTTTTTTTCTTTGTAAGAAGATTGGGTCACTAACACAAGCAGCTTACTGAAAAATAATAAACCTCACGATATACTGAATCTCACTTCCCTCATGTCTCTTTGCCTTAATCTGTTTTTCTCTATAGGAAAAATTTTCCAAACACCTTGGAAAATGTTACCAGACCAAGCCTAAATTCGTAAACCTGATTCGTCTATTTTTCTTTGGCTACTGTCTTCTCTTTGGTCCTTCATGGCTTTCTTTTAGAGTCCATGCATCTCAGTTTCTTGTTGATACTCAGAGGGGAAAATGTCATCTTAATAATAGTTATAAGTTGCCCAAGAGCCATTTCTCATTAGATGATGGCAGGCCCTGTCATATTCAATACTTCCCCATGAAAAAGTAAAATGAAAAAGAAAAGGGACTTTATTTCTGAAATATTTGGAAGTATAATGGCACAGAGAAATAGGAAATGGAATAATTCAGGGCACAACTGACCCTAATAAGACTTCAACAAAAAATAGAGACAGAGATATATTGCCTGAGCCCTGAAGCAATTTTCTGCTTTGTCTTTTTTTTTAAGTGTATACTTCTCAAAAAACCTGATGATAAAATATGTCATTTTGAGCACAATTATCGAAAGTGACCGTTTTTCAGTGGGATGGGGGCTAATCTCTTTGAAGAATTGAGTCCATCCACTGTAGGAGGATTTTCTATTAAGGCTAAGGCAGCCCTCAGCTGGGACAACCCCAAACAATGACTGTCTGATGGGTCCACCTGCATTGATCCCTGCTATTTACTAATGAGAGCATTTCTCAAGCCCCTCCTGTGTGCATTAGCAGCTACGGGGGACACATAGGACATCAGAAATGTGATATCTACATGTTACATACTTTCCATCTACTGTTATTTGGAGTCCTTGTAAAAAGTGAGCCATGAGAGCCACTGAAAGATTGGCTGTTTGATGCTTGGACAAATATGGCCAGTCTCACCTGTGGGGGACCATCTGGGAGATGAGATTTCAGGGGTGTCAAGAAAGTTGCATTGTCCAAAAGAAAGTATCCTGCAACCGCTATTTAGATGCCTAAAATACCACCAACCCGCCATCCTATTAAGTATGTATAGGTCTATGCAACCTGTTACAATGACAATTCCCTGGGGGAAAGCTATCAGCTAAGGGAAATTTACTCTGCCTTTGCAGAATAATTATTCATGCGATTCTGGTTTGTACTGAGAAAGTGCAGACAACAGCGGAGCATCAGTTGGAGGGAATGCCAGAGAACCCACCCTGCCGATTCCTTCTTTTACTTTTCTTTCTACACGTGCAATCACCACAAGTTGTCAATGTGAATGTTTGATTAAACAAAGAGTGATGGGCCCCTTCTTGTATATCGTTATAAAGGGTATAGCAATCCTAGTGCTGCCGCATATTACAGATCAGTCCCCCAAACCATTTGTACTCATCTGCGATGGGCCACCTTCACCATCCTCTGCCTGATGTCACCTTCCCTGGCCCCTCTTCACCTCAGCGCCTAGTATAAAAAGAGACCTATATATGAAGCTCTCTTGGTCCCCCTCAGGCAGAATGAACTTCTCTCCCTTTGCACTCCATTTTGTGCTTGCTTGGCTTTCCAGAGAGTAGAGAGTATTGCCTCCAGCTGTGGATCTGGACTTGTCTGAGTCACCTGCCAGATGGGGCAGGATATCTTCTACTCCAGTAGTTCTCATGGCAGCTCCTGGACCAACACCATCAGCATCACCTGGGAACTTGCTAGAAAATACAACTTCCGGAACTTGGCCTGCCCCAGCCCTACTGAATCAGGGGGTTCTGATGCTCAGTGAAGTTTGACAACCAACACGTCGGCATGACTAAGATAGCACCAAATTCCACGGCTAGGTTTACTTCTGTTGATTAGAGCTGAAATGTGTTAACCTTAGTTACTGGACCGGTTGTCAGAAACGAAGAAGATTCTGTCGGGTTACATCAGCCAGAATAAATTGCCAGCTGACACTCTTTGCATGTGGTAGTCACAAATACTATAAATCATTGACTGGAATTTGGTGACAGCTTTCCTGCCCCAGCTCCCTGCACATAACATCTTGTTAGTGAGTCGTGGGGATGCTAATAATATACTTACTGCATCTTCTAAGAAATCTGATGTTTCTGGGAGTTATTTTTCTTTTTGTGTGTGAAACATCATAAAAAAGAATTGCAGTGTAGAATTTCTTTTTCTATTACACTCTCTTGCTGTTTTTATAATACTCTTTCTAAAAAATAGATGTATAATAACATGAAAATTTGTTTCCAGAAGAGAATGGATCACACGTTGGGTTATATCTGTGTGTGTGTGTTTTTCTCCCCAGCCATATTTGTACACATGGGAAATAATCCTGCTATAATGTCGTCTTTAAAGGGCTGCCTCAAGGAACCTCAGTGTTGTTGGCAAAATTGAATTCTGCTGCCCTAGATCACATTATTGCTTTTCTAATTTGACTATGGCTGATCCAGAGCTACAAAGCTTGGTCAGCTGGCCTATTGATACCTTGCCCCAAAAACTTTTTCACTTGTGCCTCCAGCTGAACTTGCTAGCCCCTCATGTTTTAACTTGAGCTTCAGAGGGCCCGAGTTTCAGGTTTTTAATACTTCTGAGAATGGCCGTTTTGCTCCTTCTTTTCTTCTTTTAAAGTGCTGGTGCTACTGGAGAGTGGCACAGGCCAAGGAGACAGGGATGTCAATATCTGATTGGAATATAAGACCCACATTGGGACCCCTGACTCCTACCACTTCTAGAGGCGGCAGGTAGCAAATAGGAAAGTGCGCTGCCAGAGCAGTCCCAGAGGATCTGGATTTTTAGTGCTGGCTGTGCCACTAACCACCTGTGTGACCCTGGGCAAGTTACCATAACTTTCTGGTCCTCAGTTTTCACAGCCAGGCAGTAAGAGCTTGGATGATCTGACTTTCAGTATTTCCATCTAAGCCTTAATAATACTTTCTGGACTCTAATTTTATAATGTTTATAAATAAAAATAGTTGATAAGCTTTTAAGGATCATATGGTAGCTCTATTTTTAGTTGTTTAATGAATCTATCTGGAGAAAACCATAATTCAAAAAGATACATGTACCCCAATGTTCACAGCAGCACTATTTACAATAGCCAAGACATGGAAGCAACTTAAATGTCCATCGACAGATGAATAAAGATGTGATATATATACACAATGGAATATTACTCAGCCATAAAAAGAATGAAATAATGCCATTTGCAGCAACATGGATGGACCTAGAGATTTTCTTTCTTTTTTTTTTAATTGATTGTTTTTGGCTGTGTTGGGTCTTCGGTGCTGTGCACGGGCTTTCTCTAGTTGCGGCGAGTGGAGGCTACTCTGCGTTGCGGTGCACAGGCTTCTCATTGCGGTGGCTTCTCTTGTTGTGGAGCACAGGCTCTAGGCTCGCGGGCTTCAGTAGTTGTGGCATGCGGGCTCAGTAGTTGTGGCACATGGGCTTAGTTGTTCCATGGCATGTGGGATCTTCCCAGACCAGGGATTGAACCTGTGTCCACTGCATTGGCAGGCGGATTTTTAACCACTGTGCCACCAGGGAAGTCCCTAGAGATTTTCATACTAAGTGAAGTAAGCCAGACAGAGAAAGACAAATATCATATGATATTGCTTATATGTGGGATCTAAAAAAATGATACAAATGAACTTATTTACAAAACAGAAACAGACTCACAGACACAGACAACAAACTTATGGTTACCAAAAGGGAAAGTAGGTGCGGGGGAGGGATAAGTTAGGACTTTGGGATTAACATATATACACTACTATATATAAAATAAACAACAAGGACCTACTGTATAGCAGAGGGAACTATATTCGATATTTCGTAATAACCTATAAGGGAAAAGAATCTGAAAAAGAATATGTGTGTGTGTGTGTGTATGTGTGTATAACTGAATCACTTTTGCTGTACACCTGAAACTAACACAACATTGTAAATCAACTATACTTCAATTAAAATATAAAATAAAAAAATAGTTGATTGGGGCTTCCCTGGTGGCGCAGTGGTTGAGAATCTGCCTGCTAATGCAGGGGACACGGGTTCGAGCCCTGGTCTGGGAAGATCCCACATGCCGCAGAGAAACTAGGCCCGTGAGCCACAACTACTGAGCCTGCGCGTCTGGAGCCTGTGCCCCGCAACAAGAGAGGCCACGATAGTGAAAGGTCCACGCACCGCGATGAAGAGTGGCCCCCGCTTGCCGCAACTAGAGAAAGCCCTCGCACAGAAACGAAGGGCCAACACAGCCAAAAATAAAATAAATAAATAAAAGTAACTGGATGGGTGGTGGAGTTAAAAAAAATTAAAAAATAAAAATAAAAAATAAAAAAATAGTTGATAAGTGTGAGTTCTGTTTTATCAATAGCTCCTTCCCTGACCAAGCAGGGTCAAGAGCAAGAGGTTGAGCACCTTTTCATTTCCCTAACCATGAAACATCTTGGTATCCTTTAGGGAGCAGGAAGAACATTTCTCTACTACAGACTCTTCAGCCCGTTTCTTTTCTTTTTTCTTTTCAGCCTGTTTCTGCAAGGCCTGCCTTCTGATATCTTTGCCATTATTTTCTATATAACTCCTGGCAGACATTCCCACTGATGACATTTTTCTTCACTGAACATTCCCAAACTGGATTATCCTCTTGGAAGGGGGCAAAGTTGATGTTTACTATGTAACGTCAGAAATTCTCATTGATGTCCTGTCTCCTTAGTGACCTGCACTCAGTGAATATGCTGGTCTGAATCACTACAGTAGAAAATCTCCTCACCCCCATTCTCAAAACAAGTGATCACTCAGAAAATCAACCCTTGGGATAAATTGCTTTGGGCAACGACTCTTGCAGTGATTTTCCAATTGACGCCCCCTCCCCAAGTCCCTGTGATGCCTCAGGAGCCACCTCTGAGATCCCAAGCAGTGAGAATTCTGGTGTCCCTACCTCCATACAGACAGACAAACTCCATTGCTTCCTAGCTCCAATTTTACTAATTTTTATTCTGTAATTCTATGTAATATTTAATTTGGAAAACAAGGTTTACTGGGCTTCCCTGGTGGTGTAGTGGTTAAGAATCCGCCTGCCAATGCAGGAGACACGGATTCGAGCCCTGGTCCGGGAAGATCCCACATGCCGCAGAGCAACTAAGCCCGTGCGCCCCAACTACTGAGCCCGCATGCCACAACTACTGAAGCCTGCTAGCCTAGAGCCCGTGCTCCACAACAAGAGAAGCCACCACAATGAGAAGCCTGCGCACCACAACGAAAGAGTAGCCCCCACTCACCACAACTAGAGAAAGCCCGTGCACAGCAATGAAGACCTAACGCAGCCAAAAATAAATGAATAAATAAAATTTTAAAAGAATTTACTGCTTTAAAACTTCCAATGAAAAAGATGGAAAACCATTGTCTCACTGAACCTCTCTAGATCTGCCCATATTTCTAGGCTCTTCCTTTCAAAAGATTTTTGTTCACTTCCCTCAGTTCATTCACCCACTTTGCAAAAATATGGACGTCTGCCACAGAACATGGACATGCGCCAATGACTGTTTAGGAATTAACGATGAAGTACACAATCCTTCTCTTAGTTTGGGTTCCTCCTACAAAAGCAGAGCTGGAGAAAAAGGCTTTCATCTGGGACTGTGATCCCAGGGAGCAGGATAGCAGGACAGGGCTTGTGAAACAGGGAAGGAAAGAAGCCAACACGAGTCTGCATGCATCAGTAAGTTGGCCATCCACTCCCCAGGCTCCATCAGGAATCCAGAGTGCGAGGGATTCGTGCCCCTCCCCTCTCCCAGCAGGCCTGAAGTCAAGATGGCAGCAATTGATGTATAAATATACTCTAGCTCCTTCGCCAGTGGGGTGGAGGTAGGCCATGGGGGTAACTCTTCTACATTGACTTCTAGAGTTTCTCAGGAGCATTAAGCTCTAGTTGCCTACAGTAGGAACTGCTTTTCTAATGCATCCTTTGCCTCCTGCCCTTCTCTGTCTCACTTCCCCAATCCCCTACCAGTATTTTCGGCAAATCTCCTCCCGAGTAAACTACTTGCACTCAAGTCCTTGTCTCAGGGTCAGCTTCTAAGGGAACCCAATCTAAGGCAGGGATATTTAATAGAATATCAGAAATTTGGGTTTGGAATATGAGAGAGAGAAACATAGATTCAAAACCAAATAGCACTTTTATTTTTATATTACACAATATCCAACATAATTCTCCAAGTACTGTGGACAATCCTTGGGTGGACTGATGTACACCTTCAGACGCTACACGGCTGAACTAGTATTAATCTCCACTTCTGGCAGCATGATTGGTCCCAAAAAAGCCGACTGCTTCTCATTGTTTTACTAATTTCTCACCAATGGCACCCAGTAGGACATCTGGGATACCTTCCTTGTTTATGGTAGCTTTTGGTTTCTTAGGTGTTCCAACCTTTGGTTGAGAATTTCTTGGTTCCTGGCTTAGCTCTCCTTTTGAACCAATTCCTGTATTTACCGCATTTGGAGAATGGCTGCATGGAAGGGAAATGATTCTTAGTGGAAGAAACGAAACCATGGAGTGATCTACCGTCAGGCTTAACAATCAGTTAGTTTAAATATCAGTGACTTTTTAAATGTATTTTAAAACTGTGATGATAGAACAGCATGCATATTTAGATGTATTTATCAAATATTAACCCATTGAAGACCACTGAAGCACAACCTCACTTTTGTGCATTCAGAATGAAGGTTCTCCTTCTGGACATACAGTCAATGGTCACACTAAATATTTGTTGAAAGAAGGGCTTTCTAGGTCTGTATCTAAATTTCATATAACGTGTCATTGACTGGGAAAGTTTTTGTCAGTCTCGGGTGTGTGTGTGTGTGTGTGTGTGTGTGCGCGTGTGTGTGTGTGGTAGAACCACAGACCTATCTGCTCAGCCCTTGTCCTAGGGCAATAACAAGTGAATCGTGTAAAGAGGAATGTTGGAAAGGGTGCCGATCTTTTCTAACTTTTCGGCTTGTGGTAATGTTGACTAGATTGAGAGCTTTTAGCTTGATGGCAAAAACTCAAAATTTGGATTTTTCTTAGGGCAACTTTCATGAAGCAGATAATTAGCCAATGGTAGGTGAAAGAGATTACTTTTAAATAATGTGCAACTGAGATCTGTAATACCTGGTGATTTCTTTAAAAGATTTTGTCTGTGGCTCAGGTCAGAAGGTCACAATCACGGTACTCTTGCCCTAGCATGAACCGCCAATGTGTTACTGCACTTCAGAAAACTCAAGAACTTCGGGAGGGCTGACTCATTCTATCTTGAACAGCTTGTATATTCAGATCACAGTATGTGGGGTGGGTGCTGTGTACACAGAAAAGCAAAATCCCAATGCACTGGATTTTGCTTTTGGATTTTCAGCGTCTCCCTCAACATCCTGTTTACAGCTAAACACGCACAGACCCACTGTGCCTACCAGCCAGGACCAATTGCGTTTGTGCGGGTCTGTGCTGCCATTCAGGCAGGTTTTTGAAAAGAGTAGCCTGGAGTATTTCTGAATAATGAAAGTTGGGTTTTTTTCCCCCTCACATACCGGAGGGTTTTCCTATAGACTTGAAGATCAGCTTTTGAATCCCTGAAAGCCCTTACCACACAATACAGCTTTTTTCAAAGAGTACTGGTATCAGGAAATTCTTTTTCTGAGATGAATAACACAGTTTTAAAGTGATTGCAGAGCTCCTGAAGTTAGTAGGACTTTGGAGAATACAGGACAACTTGAACTTAAGGTACTTAAGACCCTTGTAAAAGTTTTATGGTTCTTTCATGCTTTTGCTTTTGTGTTCTAAAATGTAGAAAGACATTGAGGGAGAGAGGAGGAAGCAAAATGTTATCAGAAGGGGGGAAAAAAACCCTCTTGTGAATGCTACTTGGAGGGGAAAATGTGAAACTGGATCTTAATTTCCTTTTTGTTTTTGAGAAGAATGTCACTGCCTATGAAATATGAGGCCTGTGAAAGACAGAATGTTCCGAAGTCACTCTTTGGGACGGTCCCCAACTTCCACATGTGGGGTGTTTTTCTCACGTGACTGACTGAACAAATTGTAACTGACAGTGAAAACTCTGGAGCCCCCTTTTCTCCACTCACAAATCTCAGTCTTCCAATTACCTGTCACCTATCATTTATTCTTCTTTCCATAAATATTGTGGTAATACCTACTATATGCCAGCTACAGCATCCTGTTGTGAAGCTGAAGACAATACTGAGAAAAACAGACACCTTCCCCTGTGTCTTGGAATTGACCATCTAGTGTACACAGATAATAAACATAATTGCCACAACTCCGAGTGCTGTCAAGGACAATAAGAGAGGCCATGAAAGCACAGGAAGGCCTATCTGCTTTGGAGGTCAGGAAACAGGCTCCTGTAAGGCAGTCATGACTGAGCTGAAATCTGAAGGGGCATTGCAGGCTGTGGGAAGAACCCAGGGAAAAACTCTGGGACAGGAAGGGAGGCGAGTGCTCCTGGAACCGAAGGGCCAGCAGAGAAAGCTAGAGGCAGGGTGCGGAGAATTGGGGTGCGGGGGGAGCCCATCCTAGAGCTGCTTTTCTGCCTCTTCTGGATTTGGGTCTTTATGTGAAAGAAAATGGGCACCGTTAAAGGGTTTGAAAGAGATGTGACAAGATTTGACGGTGTTTTTTAAAAGACCACACTGAATAGAGGGTGAATGAGAGGTCGGAAGGCAGCAGGAGGGGTGATGGGGGTGAGGGCTAGTTCAGAGGCTGTGACGGTGACCCCGACCAGAGATGGTGGTGACTTGAATCAGGGTGGCGGCAGAATTGGAGTTTCTTGAAATATTTAAGCCAGTAGCGAAGGGCTGGATAGGAGAAGAAACAATATGTGATCATGGAGGATTGGGGGGGGCAGAGGGAGGAGTTCCCAGCCAGTGTAAGTGGCTGGGCATTGGGACCTTTAACCGAGGGGCAGGGTAGGAAGGGTCCTCTAGCCCCTAGGCCTCCAATCTTTCCAACACAAGGAGTGGCTTTGAAACTTTGGCCTGTGACCCCCAGGGAGAAATACGTTTTACACGGTCCGCCCGCACACAGACGGAATAGAGAAATTCACAAGACAGTGCTTCTCCGTTTCATGTGCAATGAAGGCAGATTTCCTATCTTACACTATTAAACAAACAAACAAACAAACAAAAACATGGGTCCTCTTGGCCTCCCTTCCCCGCCCCCCAGGCGTTGACGGCGGCGCGGATGGCGGCGGGGACCACTGTGGCATCACCTGCGTTCGACTTTGTGACACCGGGGCCGGGAAGTCCCAGAAGTGGGATTAGTCGAACATCCTGGCGACCTACCACCCAGCGTACAGAGACAACGATTTCATGAAGATGAATGAGCCCAGCACTCGCCAGCTCGGTCTGGAGGAGGACGGGAAGGAGGTGCAAAGAGTGATTTCGAAACTAAAGAAGCCCTGACCCTCGACAGCTTAGCTAATAAATTAGCCACCACTGATACCTCGGAGCTCAACTATCCAGTGCGGGAGCCGGAGAAGGATGGGGTGCACACCAGCAAAATCTTCCTGGACAAACAAGAGAAACAGCGGCAGTTCGAAATGAAAAGGAAGCTTCACTACAACCGAGGACTGAACATCAAATTGGCCAGACAGTTCATTTCCAAAGATCTACAACGTGAGGACGAGGAGGATGAAAACAAAGAAAGTTGGCATGCCACCAGCCAAG
Source organism: Balaenoptera musculus (assembly GCF_009873245.2). Classification (NCBI taxonomy): domain Eukaryota; kingdom Metazoa; phylum Chordata; class Mammalia; order Artiodactyla; family Balaenopteridae; genus Balaenoptera; species Balaenoptera musculus. The sequence continues at coordinate 37,480,015 of NC_045806.1, read as the reverse complement.
ACAAGACTACCACCATGGAGGAATCAGAGGAAGGCCCCACCAGCGACGAGGAACTGCAGACCCAGTCATTCTACGACGAGAAGACAACGTTTGATCAACGCTGCAATTGTTTGTCAGATCCAAACCCTGTTACTATAACCCGTGGCTTCTTGTTCTGTAGAGCTCATGTTTCAAGTACTGAAATACTTATCAGTTAAATTGTACTGCGATAATTAAACGGTAAACTTAGAAAATAATAGGTTAACTGGAAAAATCCCTGCTTGCTATTCTGTCTGGTTCTTTGCCACAAATACCGATTCTGATATTCGTCTAATGCCCCATTACTTTGAGAAAACTGTTGGTTAATATACATAGCATATAGCTTTTGATGTGTTAAATGTTTAAAGGGGGACTGATTTATATTCACTTCTAGCTGTACTAACTTTTATAGAATAGGTTTTGTTACAAAATCTAAATGCAATTGGTACAGTGGGTTATGTAGTCTGATAAATATTCAGGCTGAAAAATACTTGTCTTTAGGGTGATTGGCCTGTTTAATTGAGAGGGGATATATTATAAGAGTTATTGTTACATTTTACCTTTAAATTTTCCCTTTATTTGCTTTCAGTGTTTTTTTTTTAACATCTTTATTGGAGTATAATTGCTTTACAATGGTGTGTTAGTTTCTGCTTTATAACAAAGTGAATCAGTTATACATATACATATGTTCCCATATCTCTTCCCTCTTGCATCTCCCTCCCTCCCACCCTCCCTCTCCCACCCCTCTAGGTGGTCACAAAGCACAGAGTTGATCTCCCTGTGCTATGCGGTTGCTTCCCACTAGCTATCTATTTTACGTTTGGTAGTGTATATATGTCCATGCCACTCTCTCACTTTGCCACATCTTACCCTTCCCCCTCCCCATATCCTCAAGTCCATTCTCTAGTAGGTCTGTGTCTTTATTCCCGTCTTGCCACTAGGTTCTTCATGGCCTTTTTTTCCCCCTTAGATTCCATATATGTGTGTTTATAAGGAAATGACTGAACGTTTTCTCAACAAAAAAATAGTCCTTTTTCCATGGATTATCAGGTTAAAATGGTGCCAACGTCTATTTTGTTTTTGTGCACTTGATGGGCAGATTTGATATCAATTATTTGTAAAAGTCTAATATTATCTAAGTAGTTCCTTAGACCTGTCTTACCCTCTCCACCCTTTGTTTCCTCAGTCCTCCTGGGGCATACACAGCACAAGGCTTTATGGAGTATCATAGATTGTCAAAATATTAGAAACTCTTCGTTCTCTCAAATATTCTTTTATTTGTTGCAGTAATGTCACTTCTATTTCAACCATCATGGCCTCTTCAGGCTTTTAATATGTGGAGAAAATAGATTGAATAGCAGAAGTGCTATAGTCAGGAAAAAGAATCCAACTGCTACATTTCTACACCTTTTTGGTTTACAGCCTGCTAAATAATTTGCTATTATTGGTTCATCATTTGTCCTAATTAGCTTTTAGAGAACAAGTGAGGTTTTTTTTTTTCACAACTGACTCCTGTGCAACCAGTGACATGATTATAGTTCCTGAATGTACACAGACAGACGTCAGCCCAAAGGTTTTGTGTGTATTTCCATTTTTTTTTCATTGAAATTTTTACTGAGATAATTGTGGGTTCACATGCTGTTGTGAGAAATAATACACAGAGATCCTGTGTACTCTTCATCCAGTTTCCCCCAGTGGTAACATATTGCAAAATGATAGTACAATGTCACAACAGGATATTGATGTCAATACAATCAAGATACAGAACATTCCATCACCACAAGAATCCCTCATGTTGCCCTTTTATAGCCACGTGTTCTCCATTTCTATAATTTTGTCATTTCAAGAATGTTCTATAAATGAAATCATATAGCATGTAACCTTCTGGGATGTACCAGTTTTTTTCACCCTTTCACCCACTGAAGGACATATGGACTAGTTCCAGGTTTTGGTATTACAAATGAAGCTCCTATGAGCATGCATGTACAGGTTTTTGTGTGAACATAAGTTTTCACTTTTCTGGGATAAATACCCAGGAGTGCAATTGCTGGCTCCCATGGTAGTTGCAGTTTCTTAAGAAACTGCCAAACTGTTTTTCAGAGTGACTGTGCCATTTTACATTCCCACCAGCAATGTGTGAGCATTCCAGTTTCTCTGCATCCTCACCAGCATTTGGTGTTGTCACTATTTTTTATTTAAGTCATTTTTATAAATGTGTCCTGATGTCTTACTTTGCCTTTCGCTAATAGCTAATGATGTTGAACATCTTTCCATGTGCTTATTTGCAATCTGTATATCCTCTTCTGTGAAATGCCTTTTGCCCATTTTTTGATTATTTTACTGTTCAGTTTTGAGAGTTCTTTGATTTGCAAATTTTTCACAATCTGTACCTTATCCTCTTACAGACACTTTTGCAGAGCAAAAGTTTTTAGTTTTGATGTGGTTCAGTTTATCAGTTTTTCCTTTTATTCATAGTGCTTTTGGTACCCTAGTCAAATGTAATCCAGAAAGACATTTTTTTCCACATGATGATTTCCTAATTAAGTGGCACGGTATTCGGATGCATAGAAAATGGACCTTTATTATTTGTTTGATTTTCCTTTGGAAAAAGGAATCTGAAAATGTTCAGTTCCAATTTCAACTTTTTATCAGCATCACCTCCTCTGCTTAACTCCTTTGATGTTACCATTTGTTCACTCATTTTTAAGTATGAAATTCAGCCAGGCTGGCTATTTAAAACCTGGGACAGAAAATGGTATAAATGGATTGCTAAAAAAAAGTAACTTCCACTTGAAGGTCAAAGCAAATGCATTTTCCCCCTAGACTTTGAAATTGTTTCCATTTTTTCCCTCTATGTTAGTACACTAAATAACATGTTGTAATAAGGCACGATATTATTTTTAAAAATGATAGTAAGAGCCACTAAATTGGTTCCTTTAAACTACAACCTCAATTTGACAAACACTGAACTCAAAGCGTCTTAATATTTTCACTTAAAGGATTTTGTTCTTTGTGTGCAAATATCACCTGGGAGTAACACTGCAGTACTTATCAGCCCTTCACACCTTAGAGTAAATGAAGAACATGGTATGCATATTGATTGGGGGGGGGGATTATAAAAGTGAAAGGAGAGAAAGAGGTACCCAGAAGTGAAGAGTTGGGAAGGGAGGGGAGAAAAAAAATGAGGGGGAAAAAAAAAGAATGGAGGTTTAAGTTCACTAGCTTTAAAAGTCAGGACTAGCTCTCAATGAGTCATTAACTCTGAACTGTCATCAAGAGGACACAAAATCTTAGTGAAGAAATGATGAGGAAAAGAATAGTTCTCTTCTCCACCCAACCAAATAATTAAAGCAATACTACTACCATGGCCTCTACAACTAATTGCCATTTATTGAGTATATGCAATGTGTCAGACTCGGTACCAGGGCTTTGAAAGCCTTATCAAATTCAATGATGCCAACGATCCTTTAAAACAGTATTTTGCCCGTTTTAGAAATGAGAAAATTTCAAATAATTAAAATTACGTAATTGGCCCAAGTCTATAGCTGCTAGGTGGTAGAACCAGGATTCACACCCAGGCCTGTCTGGCTGACTCAGGCATGGTCTTTTCCCCACCATACAACACTGGCTCAATGCAGGTCCTTGATGGTGATAGAAGGCCCCCCCTCACCCTCCCCTAAGCACACACGTCTGTCCTGACAGTGTAGGAGGGGCTGCTTTCCTGTACAGCTGAGAAGTACAACCAGTCTAAGGAGAATGTTCTCCAATCTAGGAACTGCCCGTGCCCTCTGACACACTGCCCCGAGCCCCAGGTCCTCCCATGCCCTATTCTGAGCCTGTGCTCAGCCAGGAACCTGAGACGTTCACTCATACAAAGACGCCACTGGGTGAAAGCATATTTGTCAATTGCGCTTTCAAGTGAACGAACATTTACCAAGTACGGCCATGTGTCAGAGGCAATAGCCGGGGCTAGGGAGAGAAAGATGAATGAAATACAACCTCTGCCCCTAAGGAGGTCTGAGTCTAGTGGGGGAGACCTGTATGGTTCTGAAATGATCATTTATGAAGCCTTATGAGGAAGAGGATGCCTGTATTAAAAGAGGGACGAGTCCTGGTTTAGATCATGTAACTGCTTGAAAGCAAAGAAGTGATTTCCAAACGCCTGCAGAGAGAGCACCGGCCTTCAGAGGAGCTCTGGTCTCTTGTGAGGTCCTCCTGTCTGAAGGTGAGGACAGAGGGAGCCTAGCCCTTGAGACCTGATCTGGTTCAGGAGTAGAGGAGGCCCAGCTCACACTTGGCTGGGCTTGGGGAGGAGTGCAGTACAAAAGGGATTGGGGGCAAACCATAGAAGGATTCACATGTGGGGAGGTAAACAGAGAGAGATGAGGACATAGAGGGGAGTAACAAAGGGTTCTGCATTGCATTCTTGAAGAATCCTTTTCCACTAGACAATGCTGAGAGTTTTGTTTTTATCTTATTGGAATGAGGAACTATAGATACTCTGTCTCAGAAGCGAAGCAGTTATGTAAAATGTGGACTGTAAACCATGCTTCCTTTTGTTGGCTCATGCTTTATGCAGCTGTATTGTCCTTTTCTGGAACACTGGGGCCATTGTTGAAACCGTGGGTCAGGGAGGGTGCTGGTATGTGCTGTGGGGAGAGAGGTGCATATCCTCATCCCTTCATTCCTCCAGATGGCTGGGGAGGGGGTGTGGAGGAAGGCCAGGAGAGTGGCAGCAGGAGAGGCACGTCAGGCTGGAGCGTGACAGAAGGAAAGGAGAATGGGAAGAAAAAAGGGGACGAAAGACTCCAGGTGTGTAGGGAAATATTGAGAAAGTAATGACAGCATTCAAGACCATAAACCTCTTGGATTTTTCTACTGTGTTAAAATTTTATGTCGCTTTCTTGGGCCATTGAGCCAGTTCCTGTCTGTTTTACAAATGGTCTAAGAGTCCTGCCACCCCTCTGCTACCCTGGTGACAAATCAGGTCTTTGGGGAGGGCCCCCCTTGGAGAGAGGCTGGCAAGTGGAGACAGAAGGGAGGAGTGGGGAAGAGCAAATGCAGACGAAATGAGGTGGCTGGAAAGATGATTTAGGAGTCACAGGGGAGTGAGGTGATGTCCCGTGTAGGACCACACCACTCAGGAGCCACTTCTTTTTTCTTTTTAATTGAAGTATAGTTGATTTACAATGCTGTGTTAGTTTCTGGTGTACAGCAAAGTGATTCAGTTATATAACTATATACTATACTTCAATTAAATATATATATATATTCTTTTCCATTATGGTTTATTACAGGATATTGAATATAGCTCCCCATGCTATATAGTAGGTCTTTGTTGTTTATCTATTTTATATATAGTAGTGTGTATCTGCTAATCCCCAGGAACCACTTCTGTGTGCCTCCTTGTCCCCCAGTCTCAGGTAGCAGCCTACACTTTCCCCCAGGGGCTCTGATGACTGCTCACACGATCGTTTGCCCAACACAATACCATACTTCGATGATTAGGATTATTAGGGAGAAATGTGGGCAAGGAGAGAGATGAGGGATGGAACCTGCAAAACCCAAATGTAAGGAAGAATACATGCAGAAATCTTTGATAAGAAACTTGATCAAATTAGTGCTACCATTTTAAGATAGAAAAGTCAGTCCATAAGCTACAGGATGCAGCATTTATACACATTCGTTGGCGATGGGATGGGGGTAGAAGAGGCTGAGCTCTTTGCCAGTGTCCACACCGCTTGGGCTTTAGCAGCTGAAGCTGCATGTGCAGGGGCTTTTGGAAGATTTAAGGATACAGGCTGCAAAAAGCCTGGGGAAAACTGAAAATTGCTGGTGTGTGTCTGTGTTTGTGGCAGGGGTGTGGGGTGGTGGACTGAGGGGGGGAAAGCTGCCTTAGGCGTTTTTTCTCACCAGTATAAACACAGTTCTCTAATATAAAGTTATACATTATTAGCTCTTAAAAATATAAAAAATTGTTTTTATCATTGTGTAGGCAGAGCATATTTGCATCACTGAACCTGCCTATGCATGCTGGGTAATAATATCCTATTCTTGCAAGGAGCCTTCTTTTTCCTTTTTTTTTTTTCCCCTGTTTTAAAGCAGACTCTTTGAAAGGTGCATATGAACCCAGTTTCCATAGCAATTGCAAGCATCAGTGATAACCCAGAGCTTCTAACTTACAATATACAGGCTACCCTATTAATGAATTTCAAACCATATTTCCATGAGACAACGGCTCAGCCACTGATAGATAAGGTCAGACCCCATCTCCAAACTTTAAATTAAATCAGGTTAGATCAAAATGCAGCAGAAGGAGTGTCCTTTTGGAAAGTGTGCTGTTAAAAAAAAATACATTCTTTGTGGAGGCAAAACAGTTGCTTTTCTGGTTTGTAGTGCCCAGATGGAAAAATCCTAAAACAGATACAGCTTCTTCTGGGTTATTAATGGCATGTTGTCATTTCCTTATGCTATTTGTGAGTGAGTTTTTCCCATGGTAGCTCAGACTCTAAGAAAGCACATAATCCTTTACCCCAGGAAGATCAGGTATGATGGTTAATTCTTGCTGGGTCTGAAATGACACTAGTTCAATTGTAATTTATCAACTTGTTTATTCATGCACTAAGTGCCAAGACTCAGTGTCTGCCTTCAAGGAGTCCCAAGATTAGTGGAGAGCTCAGCCTTGTCACCAGACCATTTCTATACGGTGCAAGAGCACTTTACAGAGGCCCTCGAGGGGCATTGCCCAAGGTCTTAAAAGGCCTTCCTATGGAGTTGATTTCGAGGATAACACTTGGAGGCGAAGAGGAATTTAACCAAATGAAGAGAGGTGGACCCAGGGAGATTGGCATTTCAGATGTAGGTCAAAGGCAATGTGGTTTGTTTCAGGGACCTATATGGTGTCCTATAAAGGAGAACGGGAGGGACTAAAGGGTAAGAAGGGCTCTGGAAGGTTTCACCTACGACGCTAAGGCCTAGGGAACCAGTGACATTTTTAAGAAGGGGAGTGACGTAATCAGACTCCTGTTTTTGAAAGACCATATGCTACAGGGTGGGGCCTGGAAAGGAACAGGGTGGGGAGGGCAAAGCTGGAGACAGGAACACAGACGTGACATTGGTCTCAGGAAGCTAATGATTTTAACGTTCAAATGTGGAACCTCTTCACCTCTCACTCACAGCAAAGGCACACCCCTCTCTACGCCAGGCAAAGCTTGGTCCCCAGAACGGGAGCATCAGCATCACCCAGAAGCTGCTTAGAAACGCAAATTCTCAGGCCCCATCCCAGACTTACGAAATCAGCATCTCTGGGGCTAGTGCCCAGCAATCTGGGCTTTAACAAGCTTCCCAGGGGATGCTTATGGACGTTCAAGTTTGAGAACCTCTGCCGTACCATACAGCTTTTGAATTAGCTGAGCTCAACTCTCTGTGGGACAGACCTCACTGTTACCATGTGTGTGTGTGTATAAAGTGTATACAATTTTGCAAAAATTCATCACATTGGATATCAGGACAATGCACAGGTTTGCTGAGAAACTTCCACAGGTATGCTGCCTGATTCAGATTACAGCTATATTCAATCTCTCCCCACCTCTCCATATGTAACTCTTTCCCTAGTCTTTCCTCACATTTCTGTACACTGAGCCCCCCCATTCACATCCACACACTCACTGGTGCAGTGGGCATCCCTGCTGCCACTCGCAGAGTCCCAGGATTTGTCCATATTTCCATCTTCTCTTGGGCTATTCGTTTTGCTCAGAATATATGTCTTCCTGTTTTACCGCATATTTTATTCACTCCTCTACATTCAGTGCCAACCACACCTCAAACTCCTAAGTTAGAATAGTGGGTACTTGCCTTAGGGGATGCAGAAGAGTATAGTAATTGACAGGGAAAGATTTAGTGTCAAAAAAAATCTGGGTTTGCCCTATTCACAGTAGTCAAGACATGGAAACAACCTAAATGTCCATTGACAGATGAATGGATAAAGAAGATGTGGTTCATATATACAATGGAATAATACTCAGCCATAAAAAAGAATGAAATAATGCCATTTGCAGCAACATGGATGCAACTAGAGATTATCATACTAAGTGAAGTAAGTCAGGAAGAGAAAGACAAACACCATATGATATCACTTATATGTGGAATCTAAAATATGACACAAACGAACCTACCTACAAAACAGAAACAGACTCACAGACATAGAGAACAGACCTGTGGTTGCCCAGGGGAAGGGGGGGGTGGGGGAGGGATGGACTGGGAGTTTGGGGTTAGTAGATGCAAACTATTACATATAGAATAGATAAACAACAAGGTCCTACTGTATAGCACAGGGAACTATATTCAATATCCTGTGATAAACCATAACGGAAAAGAATGTGAAAAAGAATGTATATATGTGTATAACTGAGGACTTTGCTGTACAGCAGAAATTAACACAACATTGTAAATCAACTATACTTCAATAAAAAAATCTAGGTTTGAATCCAGGCTTTACCATAAATTAGCTGAGTGACCCAAGGGAAAGCATGTCACCTCTCTGAACCAAGTTTCTGCACCATCCAATGAGGATAATAATAACAATGCCTTCCATGTATGGTTGTTGGAATGATTAAGTGAAAAGATGTTAATAAAACACATGGCCTCTAATAAGTACTCAATAAATGGTAGCCATTATTATTATTTTCTAATTTGCGCACATTTTCTCTACATCTTTTAAACTGCTGATCATTTCTGTAATAGTGCTAGACATTTCTGAGTCTGTCTCTTTTCTCCCACTAGACTGAGGACCTCTTGGAGATAGGAGCTGTGGCCACATGTCTGATATCTCCCAACACAGTGCCTTCTACCCAAGAGATGTTGAAGAATGGAGCTAGAAGTTGCACTTGGAAATTTCTTCTTCCTGTCCAACTGGATTCTCTCATTTGCCTATGATTTACCTAGTCAAATACAGTTTGTTCTCCAAGACTCCTCAAGCTTCAGCACCATGAGCTGTGACGGGTACAGGTGAAGACAAAGTGAAAAGGTGACAGTCCCCAAAGCAAAGCTTGACTGGCAGCTGCTTCAAGTAACCTTCTCTTTGAAGATGGCCTTGATGTTTTCATCACCACTAAGTCTGCAAAGTAGGAGATGAAATGGGAGGGCAGCAAGCAGGATTTAGATATAAAGCCAGTCTAGATTTTAATTTTACAATGTGTTGAAACTTCTAGGACACAGCCAAGTTTATGGGGCTATATGTATACATATAGCTGATTCACTTTGTTATACAGCAGAAACTAACACAACCATGTAAAGCAATTATACTCCAATAAAGACGTTTTAAAAAAATAAAATAAAATAAAAGCAAAATCCATTTGAATTCTCAAAAAATAAGTTTATGAAATAAGGGAATTAATTCTGTCTCATGAATCCAAACCACAGGTAAGAACCGCATTCCATTATTTATAGGAACACCTGACACTTTATACTCTCAGAGTGTTTCTAAGTCTTTTTTCTTCTGAATTCTCTTTATTAATTATTATTGACTTTGATAGCAACATAAAATTTTTAGAGCTGGGAGGAGTCTTAAAGACCCTTTAGCCTAACTAAAGGGTTACCTCTACCTCACCTTAGCAGTAAGGTCCTCTGTCTCATAATTCACAGAGACCAAAAAGTCACCCAGGGCATATGAAGCCAAGGGGAAGTGATATTTGTATACAGCCTGACGATCGCTCCCTTTTATATCTGGGGAACATAAATTGAAGACAGATTGAAGCATGCTTTCAAATTGATTCGGGCACCGCTCTTGTATTTAGAACTCAGAAAATCCTTTGGGGAGAGTTTGTCCTTTCTCAGAAAGCCTGACCGCAGACCAGCCCCCAACACCCTCTCTGGCTGACATTTTGCCTCTTCCAGCTGTGTGGGGAGGCACCTTGGTCCTCTGGGAGCATCTGAGCCTAAAGACAATGCAGGAAAATAAGAAAGATCAGTGGTGCACGTGGGACCACCCACGACTCCTGAATTCCTCATCTTCTCTGAGTGAGGGAAGAGGAGGGACTCATGGTCCCCTCCCTGCCTGTGTCCTTTCAGCCTCCTCAACAAATGTGAGATGCAAAACTACCTACGTCCTGGGGTTGTTGTGAGGACTTCGTGAAGTAACACCTGGAGAGGGCTTAGGATGGTGCCAGGCACTGTTGGCTTTATTTAATATTCTTCTTGCTGTGTCAGCACTGTCTTGCAGCTCTCCATGGGGCTCTGGGATCAATCACAGCCAGCTGGGGCCCTACCTTAAGAACTGGCCTTGAACAAAGGCAAACTCTGCTGCTCACAGTTGGGCAGGGCACATCCCAGGAGCCAGCATGCTCTTCAAATCACAGGCTAGGTTTGGTGCTTGAGCTGAGACTTGGCTGCACTGCAATCAGACCCCATGGTGATTGCTGTGATCTGCCATCCAGATCCTCCCTTTAGGATTACAGCTACTGAGCGTGCCCTCAGCTGTCAGCCCTCTCCTGCCCAAGAATGCCTCAGGTGAAGACAAACACTTGGCTCGAGAACACCCCTCCTTCCTGGAGCGGCCCACATCCAATGGCTGATATGTGGAGGTCCAAGGGGTCTTTCGATTTGGACCCAACTCAGGACAACTCTGAAAGGCCATTCCAGCTTCAGAGTTCCATGTGGATCTGATCGAGATGCACCACTGAGACTTCAGCCCAGCTGGACTTCTCCCTCTGCCCAGTCCCTCTTCCTTCCCCTCCTTACTATGGGTGTTGCTCCCAAGAGCCCCTCTAATAACATCCTGTATGCCAATATCCAAGTCAGAGTCTACTTCCCGGGGAAACCAACTTGGGACCAACCACTACCACATGCTGAGATGAGGAAGATCTAATGTCAAACCCAAATCTCTCTATCCAGTCCTCAGAAATGGGCCATCTGCAGTCCACTCTAGCTGCTGAAGTTTCAGAGATATGTCTGGCTTCTGGGTTTTTCATGTCAGAACAGCATACAAAGTTAGGGATAGAGGTTAGTTAGCAGTGAGAAATAAACAAGAGACAGAACACCCACCTTAAACATTGCCATACTTAAGTACTGCTTGGACAGGACTCTCCTGCCCCCAACTCTTGGCTTGGGACCTGGGAAAAGTCAACATTGCCCTTGCCCAGTTAGCTCTGTTAAAGCTTTAATCAGCCTTTTCTCAGGCCCCTCAGGAACCCGCCCCCCACTCTCTTTTTGTCCATAATTTATTAGGGATTTCTGATCCATTAGTTCATCAAACTCTGATGAGTAGTGGTTGCCAGTATGGACACTGGTTGATGACAATCTTAAGTCCAGCTGACAACAAATAAGTACCAGCTACATTCTTAAAAATCTCTCCGACATACCTAAAAAAGGTGGATGGCCATGCCATCTGTTAGAAAGTACTTGCAAGTTGGGTTTCCCTGGTGGTGCAGTGGTTAAGAATCCACCTGCCCATGCAGGGGACACGGGTTCGACTCCTGGTCCGGGAAGATCCCACATGCTGTGGAGCAACTAAGCCCGTGCACCACAACTACTGAGCCTGTGCTCTAGAGCCCGCAAGCCATAACTACTGAAGCCCGCGTGCCTAGAGTCCGTGCTCCACAACAAGAGAAGCCACCGCAATGAGAAGTCTGTGCACCACAACAAAGAGTAACCCCCACTCTCCACACCTAGAGAAAGCCCACGGGCATCAACAAAGACCCAACTCAGCCAAAAATAAATAAATTAAATAAATAAACTTAAAAAAAAAAGAAAGTACTTGCAAGTTATCATCATGAGATGGAAGCTCTTCCATGTCTGGTTTGAAATTCACTAAAGGTTTCTCATCATCATTTGAATGCTATATATAGCTTTGGTGTATCAACTCCAAGACTCTAATCTGTGCCCTTCTGGTGCCCTGTGATAAGGAAGAAAAATTATATTCTAATTTCCTGTCTACTTCTTCTATTGCTAAAAATGATCTACTGTCTGTGACACTGGATTTGGGGGAAAATAAGATGGAGAAGAATAAAAGTAATGTGCATGCTACTTAGACGTACGTATTTATTTTCATGCAAGACCGTTAATATCCCTGGGGTATCCAAACCTATTTATATCCCATCTGTTTTCTTCCTGCCACAAACAAAACTTCCGTGCCCTGGAAGGCTTTGATTCCACTGCTCTGAAGCTTCAGAAACAATGTGTGCAAACAGTCCGTAGTCTATAAGCATCATGTGAGCTGAAGAAAAAAAAATTTGGAAAAGAAAAACAACAAAAGCAAAGGAATTTTAGAATCTATAACCTCCAATCTCATCTTAGGATCAGAAATGAGAGTAATCACTAATGGAAAATCATATGTGCATTGGTAGGTTCTTGATGATTTGAGCCTACAGCCATTTTGTTTGTTTGTTTAAACATTGACCCTGTATGTACTGGTGTGCTGGAAGTTCAGCTCATCTGAGATTAGGAGGACAGTAGTGGCATGAACTTTCCTAAAAAGTCCACACAGCGAGTCTCACTTTTTTAAGTTCATTGTCTCCAGAGTGTCCAAGAACATAAAGTGAGTACATAGATTTGGTATCTTCACTAATGCCCCTTTGGCTAAGTAACTTTAATCAAATATCCTTGAGCTTGAAATTTTACGTAAATTTTGTTTCTACTACTCAGAATGCAAAAAATGAATGATCTGATCCATGTTCTCAATGAGCTCCTTTAACTGGGGCAAATGTTTGCTTAATAATTACAGCACGTTTGGCAAAGATTTAATAGGTTAGTGTTGAGGAAGCACAGATAAAGGATGTTGAATGTCTATTTCAAATAGAGTACCTCCCCTCCCCCCTACCAAGCTTCTATCTGTAGAATTTACATAGCACTGCATCTTTGGTAAGTGATTAAGGAGAGCAGAGAGAATTTTCTGATCACTCCCAACTTCCATCTTTAATCTTCTTAGCATGTTGAAGCAATATGGTGTATTGGAAATAACTTGAATTTAGAGTCAGAACACATGAATTTGTATCCAGGATCTGTGTCTTATTAACTGAGACTAAAACTTGACTGATGCCACATAGCTTTGTCATCTGTAAAAGGGAATAAGAGACAATTATGAAGTAAAACTAATAAATAATAACAATAGCTAGTATTTCTTGAGCACTTACTATGTGCCAGGCCCTGTTCTAAGTGTTTACAAGTACTATCATTTCTTATCGTGATCCTTTGAGGGAGTTAACATTATTAATCTAAGTTTACAGATAAGAAATTGGATATAAGAAAAAGTAAGTAGTTTATAGAAGATTAAGATAGTTTTCAGCAAGTTAACTGGCAACTCCAAGACTAGAAACAAGACAGTCTAATTGTCTTCACCACTATGCAACAGCTAATATAACCTGATATACGTATCTCAAAGGCTTGTAATGATGCTCAACTGAGATATATGTAAATACTTTGTAAGCGATAAACTTTGTAAACAAGTGAATACACATTTTAATAGTGCAGTATGGGTAGTTTAATAACAGTTAGCATTTGCATACAATTGTTAAATTTGCATCATGTATAATATAGTAATAGAGTATTTCAACCAGCATTTTAATATTTAGAATGCCAAGGAATCTTCTGGGAACAGAATTTGAAAAGATGGAACTACTACATAAAAATTAGCATAAATAGCCTGACTTCTTTCTGTAATTCCCTTTTCCTTGGAGCAGACTTCAATAGAATGAGGTTTATCTAAAACTCATTCAGCCCACTTCAGGATGGCAGGTTTTACTTTTTTTTTTTTCTAAACCTCACTGAAATGACAGTAAAGAAGTATAAAAGGGAATACATTTATAATAGAACTAAAAAGGGGATAAAGGACCAAGGATTGACCAGAGATTTTGACAAATGTCTGAAAGACTGAAACCATATGGGGATATTTTAACAAATGAAATGTTGTGGAGGCAACAGCTCACAACACAGAAGGCAGAAGAAGAGGCAGCTGAACAGTCTCTGAAGGTGGAGGGATTCTGAGTGAGGAACTCACAGGTACAAAGAGTTAGATTGAGAAATGAGGTGGAATTCAGAATAATTAATTGAAATACTATGTCAAAAGTAGCTATAACAAGTACTCCACCCCCACACCCATATGTGAAGAGACTGTCTCTACTTTCAAACAAGAGAATGGTTCTATGGATGAATTGAAAGGTCTGGAGTCCTACTGTGGTTCATGGGTACCCTACAGTAAAGGCCTCTTTGTTTTGACTATAGGGAAGATATTCAACCTGCCTCCCTTATTTCTGTCCCTTTGTGCTCCAAAATAAAACTCCCCTATGAGTGATATGCCTTCCCGTTCAGGTGGAGAAAGATCTACCCAACACCAGAGAAAATCAATGCCAACTAGTTTTTAAAAATCAACTTATTCCCACATTTCTAAGTCCAAATGTACAACTTAGGATTACATGACATTTGAGAAAAAAAAACTCACAGTAGAATGTAATAATTTTATTTTAAACCCAGAGGAGAGAATTCAGGAATAGAAGATAAGTTAAAACCAAATCTATGGTAGTAGTGGCCCAGCATGCGCCGGGGGAGACCCGGAAGATGGCGTTCCAAGTGATGTAGCAGCCGAGGAGGAGAAGAGGATGAGGCACCGCCACTGTGCTGACAGCCAGTGACCAGAGCATTACAAAGCTTTGAGCTAACTGAAAGAAAAAGTGTTTACAACTCACTGAACCAATCTTAGCCAATGGGGGGAGATGCCAAAAACAATGGGAACTATGAACCTGCAGCCTGCAAAAAGGAGACCCTCAAAACAGTAAGTTAAGCAAAATGAGAAGACAGAGAAATATGCAGCAGATGAAGAAGCAAGGTAAAAACCCACCAGACCAAACAAATGAAGAGGAAATAGGCAGTCTATCTGAAAAAGAATTCAGAGTAATGATAGTAATGATGATCCAAAATCTTGGAAATAGAATGGAGAAAATACAAGAAACGTTTAACAAGGATCTAGAAGAACTAAAGATCAAACAAACAATGATAAACAACACAACAAATGAACTTAAAAATTCTCTAGAAGTAATCAAGAGCAGAATAACTGAGGCAGAACGGATAACTGCCATGGAAGATAAAATAGTGGAAATAACTAGGGCAGAGCAGAATAAAGAAAAAAGAATGAAAAGAATTGAGGACAGTCTCAGAGACCTCTGGGACAACATTAAACGCACCAACAGTTGAATTATACAGGTCCCAGAGGAAGAAGAGAAAAAGAAAGGGACTGAGAAAACATTTAAAGAGATTATATTTGAAAACTTCCCTAATATGGGAAAGGAAATAGTCAATCAAGTCCAGGAAGTGCAGGGGGTCCCATACAGGATAAATCCAAGGAGAAACACACCAAGACACATATTAATCAAACTATCAAAAATTAAATACAAAGAAAAAATATTAAAAGCAGCAAGGGAAAAGCAACAAATAACATACAAGGGAATCCCCATAAGGTTAACAGCTGAACTTTCAGCAGAATCTCTGCAAGCCAGAAGGCAGTGGCAGGACATATTTAAAGTGATGAAAGGGAAAAACCTACAACCAAGATTACTCTGCCCAGCAAGGATCTCATTCAGATTTGACGGAGAAATTAAAACCTTTACAGACAAGCAAAAGCTAGAAGAATTCAGCACCACCAAGCCAGCTTTACAACAAATGCTAAAGGAACTTCTCTAGGCGGGAAACACAAAAGAAGGAAGAGACCTACAATAACAAACCCAAAGCAATTAAGAAAATGGTAATAGGAACATACATATTGATAACTACCTTAAATGTAAATGGATTAAATGCTCCAACCAAAAGACATAGACTGGCTGAATGGATACAAAAACAAGACCTGTATATATGCTTTCTACAAGAGACCCACTTCAGACCTAGGGACACATACAGACTGAAAGTGAGGGGATGGAAAAAGATATTCCATGCAAATGGAAATCAAAAGAAAGCTGGAGTAGCAATACCCATATCAGACAAAATAGGCTTAAAATAAAGACTATTATAAGAGACAAAGAAGGACACTACATAATGATCAAGGGATCAATCCAAGAGGAAGGTATAACAATTGTAAATATTTATGCACCCAACATAGGAGCACCTCAATACATAAGACAAATGCTAACAGCCATAAAAGGGGAAATGGACAGTAACACAATCATAGTAGGGGACTTTAACACCCCACTTTCACCAATGGACAGATCATCCAAAATGACAATAAATAGGGAAACACAAGCTTTAAATGATACATTAAACAAGATGGATATAATTGATATTTATATGACATTCCATCCAAAAACGACAGAATACACTTTCTTCTCAAGTGCTCATGGAACATTTTCCAGGATAGATCATACCCTGGGTCACAAATCAAGACTTGGTAAATTGAAGAAAATAGAAATCATATCAAGTATCTTATCCAACCAAAACGCTATGAGACTAGATATCAATTACAGGAAAAAATCTGTAAAAAATACAAACACATGGAGGCTAAACTATTCACTACTAAATAACCAAGAGATCACTGAAGAAATCAAAGAGGAAATCAAAAAATACCTAAAAACAAATGACAATGAAAACACGATGACCCAAAACCTATGGGATGCAGCAAAAGCAGTTCTAAGAGGTAAATTTATAGTAATACAATCCTACCTAAAAAAACAAGAAACATCTCAAATAAACAACCTAACTTTACACCTAAAGCAATTAGAGAAAGAAGAACAAAAAATCCCAAAGTTAGCAGAAGGAAAGAAATCATAAAGATCAGATCAGAAATAAATGAAAAAGAAATGAAGGAAACAATAGCAAAGATCAATAAAACTAAAAGGAAGAGATATGGGGACATATGTATATGTATAACTGATTCACTTTGTTACAAAGCAGAAACTAACACACCACTGTAAAGCAATTATACTCCAATAAAGATGTTAAAAAAACAAAAATAAAAAAAATAAAAATAAAAGCTGGTTCTTTGAAAAGATAAACAAAATTGATAAAGCATTAGCCAGACTCATCAAGAAAAAAAGGGAGAAGACACAAATCAATAGAATTAGAAATAAAAATGGAGAAATAACAACTGACACTGCAGAAATACAAAGGATCATGAGAGATTACTACAAGCAACTCTATGCCAATAAAATGGACAACCTGGAAGAAATGGACAAATTCTTAGAAAAGCACAACCTTCCGAGACTGAACCAGAAAGAAATAGAAAATATAAACAGACCAGTCACAAGCACTGAAATTGAAACTGTGATTAATAATCTTCCAGCAAACAAAAGCCCAGGACCAGATGGCTTCACAGGCGAATTCTATCAAACAATTAGAGAAGAGCTAACACCAATCCTTCTCAAACTCTTCCAAAATACAGCAGAGGGAGGAACACACCCAAATTCATTCTACAAGGCCATCATCACTCTGATACCAAAACCAGACAAAGATGTCACAAAGAAAGAAAACTACAGGCCAATATCACTGATGAACATAGATGCAAAATAACAGCAAACAGAATCCAACAGCACATTAAAAGGATCATACACCATGATCAAGTCGGGTTTACCCCAGGAATGCAAGGATTCTTCAATATACACAAATAAATCAATGTGATACACCATATTAACAGACTGAAGAATAAAAACCATATGATCATCTCAATAGATGCAGAAAAAGCTTTTGACAAAATTCAACACCTATTTATGATAAAAAACCCTCCAGAAAGTAGGCATGGAAGGAACTTACCTCCACAAAATAAAGGGCATATATGACAAACCCACAGCCAACATCGTTCTCAATGGTGGAAAACTGAAACCATTTCCTCTAAGAGCAGGAACGAGACAAGGTTGTCCACTCTCACCACTATTTTTCAACATGGTTTTGGAAGCTTCAGCCACAGCAATCAGAGAAGAAAATGAAATAAAAGGAATCCAAATCGGAAGAGAAGTAAAGCTATCACTGATTGCAGATGACATGATACTATACATAGAGAATCGTAAAGATGCTACCAGAAAACTATTAGAGCTAATCAATGAATTTGGTAAAGTTGCAGGATACAAAATTAATGCACAGAAATCTCTTGCATTCCTATACACTAATGTTGAAAAATCTGAAAGAGAAATTAAGGAAACACTCCCATTTACCATTGCAACAAAGAGAATAAAATACCTGGGAACAAACCTACCTAAGGAGACAAAAGACCTGTATGCAGAAAACTATAAGACACTGATGAAAGAAATTAAAGATGATGCAAACAGGTGGAGAGATATACCATGTTCTTGGATTAGAAGAATCAACAATGTGAAAATGACTATACTACCCAAAGCAATCTACAGATTCAATGCAATCCCTTGCAAACTACCAACGGCATTTTTCACAGAACTAGGACAAAAAATTTCACACTTTGTATGGAAACACAAAAGACTCCAAATAGCCAAAGCAATCTTGAGAAAGAAAAACGGAACTGGAGGAATCAGGCTCCCTGACTTCAAACTACACTACAAAGCTACAGTAATCAAGACAGTATGGTACTGGCACAAAAACAGAAATATAGATCAATGGAACAGGATAGAAAGCCCAGAGATAAACCCACGCACATATGGTCACCTTATCTTTGATAAAGGAGGCAAGCATATACAGTGGAGAAAAGACAGCCTCTTCAATAAGTGGTGCTGGGAAAACTGGACAGCTACATGTAAAAGAATGAAATTAGAACACTGCCTAACACCATACACAAAAATAAACTCAAAATGGATTAAAGACCTAAATGTAAGTCCAGACACTATCAAACTCTTTGAGGAAAACATAGACAGAACACTCTATGACATAAATCATAGCAAGATCCTTTTTGACCCACCTCCTAGAGAAATGGAAATAAATACAAAAATGAACAAATGGGACCTAATGAAACTTAAAAGCTTTTGCACAGCAAAGGAAACCATAAACAAGATGAAAAGACAGCACTCAGAATGGGAGAAAATATTTGCAAATGAAGCAACTGACAAAGGATTAATCTCCAAAATTTACAAGCAGCTCATGCAGCTCAATATCAAGAAAACAAACAACCCAATCCAAAAATGGGCAGAAGACCTAAATAGACATTGCTCCAAAGAAGATATACTGTTTGCCAACAAACACACAAAAGGATGCTCAACATCACTAATCATTAGAGAAATGCAAATCAAAACTACAATGAGATACCATCTCACACCAGTCAGAATGGCCATCATCAAAAAATCTACAAACAATGAATTCTGGAGAGGGTGTGCAGAAAAGGGAACCCTCTTGCACTGTTGGTGGAAATGTAAATTGATACAGCCACTACGGAGAACAGTATGGAGGTTCCTTAAAAAACTAAAAATAGAACTACCATACGACCCAGCAATGCCACTACTGGGCATATACCCTGAGAAAACCATAATTCAAAAAAAGTCATGTACCACAATGTTCATTGCAGCTTTATTTACAATAGCCAGGACATGGAAGCAACCTAAGTGTCCATCGACAGATGAATGGATAAAGAAGATGTGGCACATATATACAATGGAATATTACTCAACAATAAAAAGAAATGAAACTGAGTTATTTGTAGTGAAGGTGGATGGACCTAGAGTCTGTCATACAGAGTCAAGTAAGTCAGAAAGAGAAAAACAAATACCATATGCTAACACATATATATGGAATCTAAAAACAAAAAAAAATTGTTCTGAAGAACCTAGCGGCAGGACAGGAATAATGACGCAGACGTAGAGAATGGACTTGAGGACACGGGGAGGGGGAAGGGTAAGCTGGGACGAAGTGAGAGAGTGGCATGGACATATATACACTACGAAATGTAAAATAGATAGCTAGTGGGAAGCAGCCGCATAGCACAGGGAGATCAGCTTGGCGATTTATGACCGCCTAGAGGGGTGGGATAGGGAGGGTGGGAGGGAGACGCAAGAGGGAGGAGATATGGGGATACATGTGTATGTATAGCTGACTCACTTTGTTATAAAGCAGAAAGTAACACACCATTGTAAAGCAATTATACTCCAATAAAAATGTTTAAAAAAACCCCGAAATCTATTTAAAATCCTTCGAGAGATTTAAGAAAATATTGTATACATAAAATAACGATAAGATGTTATGAGAAGGAACATGCAGAGAAAAATAAGCATTCTTGAAAATTTTAAATATAATTTGTTAAATACACATGAGAAAAGAGATAAAAAGAAAACTAGGAGATATAGAAAATCACATATTGAAGGTTGAATATCTAATGAGAGCTCCAGAAAGATGGAACAAGAAAATGCAAGGAAGGAAATAACCAGAGAAATAATAGAAGAAAACTTCCCAGAGTTTAATTAAATGATATCTTCAACTTTAAGGAGCCCAATAAATGTTCAGCCGAATAAGTACAGAAAAGTTCCCTCTGAGACAAGTAAGTAAAATTTTGTAATAACAGTGATAAAGGCACAATCCTAAAAGCTTCTGGGGGTGAATGGTCTGTGGAGAATGGAAAAAGAAACCATAATGATAAATGGCATTACATACACTGCATGCTAGAAGACAATGGGGCAATGTCTCAAAGTTCTGAGGGAACAATTTTTCAAACATAGTATTCTTTATTCTAAATAAAGACTTTGTCAGACAGGCAGGGACAGAGGAAGTTTAATAACTATACACACTTCTGAAAAAAATTAAAGTTACTTGAGAGTGTGGTTCAGCAAAACCTGAAATAGAAGGAATCCAAGAATAAGAAAAATGAGGGAGACTTGAGAACCAAGATACAGCACAATGAAAACAAATTCCAGGATGACAATTCTACAGTAAGCCTCTAAGGCAACAGGTCATTATTAAACACAGACATATAAGGGCTCTATAAACAATTTCTTTAAGCATATGGATTTATTTTAAGAAAGTGTATAATTTTGTAGTGGGTAGTCTTGGTGTTTAGGTGAAAACATGTGCTGCATTTGTTAACTAGGAAAAAATGGGCAATTAAAAAGGCCAAAGGAGAAAAAACTGATCAAAAAGAACATGGTCAATGGGAATTCCCTGGTGGTCCAGTGGTTAGGACTCTGCACTCTCACTGCCGAGGGCCCGGGTTTAATCCCTGGTCAGGGGGAAAAAAAAGGTAAGAAAGCAAAATAAAATGTGATATAAATTTTACAAGGTGAGGTAGAGAAAGCAATAAAGGCAGAAGGTTTGAGGGTGTGTTTTGGTGGGGAGGGAGAAGCTGTGAAATAATAGTGTTCTAACAAGTGCTAATGCATTCCCTTTTATCCAAAATATTAGGAACTAAATGTCCACCAGCTAGAAATAAAGTGTTACTAACTACACCTCATAGACATTGACCGTTTTGCAAAGAAGTGTCATTTAAAGAAATGCATTTAACACTAAAACCACTTTGAATATAATTTAGTCTTGGATAATGCAGAAGAAATTCTAAGATCAGGCATTGATCAAAGGTCATGGTTGTGAATGTCTTGTCCTCATGTGGTGTGGAAGTATTGGGTAATTTATCTGGAGGATAAAAAGCAAGAACAAGGTCTTTATTTTACAGTACACACACACACACACACACACACACACACACACAGATGGATACTGAGGAACAGCATTCAAGGCTATCAGTGTTTTCTAAACAATGACTGGTGCTCTGAACACTCACACATGCTCTCCATGGTCATTGTGGAGGTAGAAATTGCACTCTAGAATGTTCTACTCATAAATTCACCAGTGGCAGGAAGAATGGGAACTGTCTGCTTCAACTCTCCACCCCACCCCCACCTCTACCAATGCTTTACCCCAATCTCTTTACTCATCTGCTCTGGGGCAGCATAGAATGTTTTTTTCAAAGAATAATCCGTGGAACACTAAAATGGCATAGAAGGGACTCAGGGGCTCAGATTTTGGAGAGGGTGGAGAAACACCTAACCCATCCATCTCTACTACCTCGTTCTTAAAGAAGAGCTTCTCTCTTATCTGCTTTATCTATTACGCTTCCCTGGCAGCTTACATTTGAAGAAAAGGTTTGCTTCTACGGGGTAACAATTGCCATAAAATAACTACTAAATCATGAATTATTGGATTTTGAATCTATCTCCCACATTGAAATCTATGACATATTGATTGACTTTAGGGCAGTATCTCTGCTGCCTTTGAATCACATGGAACTACCCCATTCCATAAATACCCAGCCATGGAGAGCAGCCTTCTGAACCTGGTACCATACAGGGTCACTTTTCCTTTGCCCCTTAGGACCATCTCTTTCTTGAATTCCTTCTCTAGCACTTCCTACCCTTGGCCCCATACACTGATCTCAGGACCCACCTTTGGATTCCCTGGCTATGACATCCCGTTGGGCAGCTTTCAACCCACATCACCAAATTTCTACTTTGTCTGCCCCCACAGCTTGGCATAGCTCCAGGTTGGGGGATCCCTTAAGAACCACAGACCCAATTCTGCCTCCCCTAATGTCTTCACTAAGAGGGCAGATCAAACACAATGATCTGAAAACTGCCTCTGAAAACTCAGTTTGTGGCAGGCATGGGAAGAGAGCCAGAAAGAGTCCACATGGATGTGAGAATTCTGCATGTTGCCTTCTGCCTGACATAGTCTGGGATTCAGGAAGTCATGCGGGCTGAGCATCCTTGAGGGGCCATGGGTCCGCCTACACGATCGCATTCCCTGAAAGGCAAACTCTGCCCTACTTATTCTATGACTCACTCGGCGACCGTTCCCTCTTGGAATTCACCCAAGGAAAAGAGTCCTCTCAGCAAAACAAAGTTTGCCTGCTTCCTTGTGTGTGGCCTGCCTATTTTATTTTTCTGGAGCTTTACTTTAGAAGTGCTGAGCAGCCTGAGGGCCCTTTCTCTCCATTTTGTTTTGCGTGTCTTCTTCAAATTGTATCTTGGCTAGAACTACTCTTTCTCCCTTGGTGGTTTTAGAACTCACAAGGTGAACTGTGACCCCGAAAGATCAACAGGAATCCCCTCAGGGTCAGTAAAAAGAGTATCGTATATAATAAACATGCTTCCAGCGCTGGAACTGGGGGCTCAGGAAAAAGGACATGAATTCTCTCTTGGTTATTGGAAAATGGGACCAAGAGGGCTAGAAGTATTAATACTTCAGGGTAACCTCAGGGCAGAGTTTAAACCCAGTAGATACCTGGGGCTGGGGAGAAGTATATTTGAAAAATTCTCTGTGTTTGGGAATGAGATGACAAGATTATTTCCTCATTCCTCTGAATGCCAAATTCTAACTATTTGATTTTACAGGTCTTAGCTTGGGCTACCTAGGAAACAGAGTTTTAGGCAAAAAGCTTATATGTCAACTTCATCAGAGAGAGCAAATCCGAGAAACCAGGACTGAGGAGAAAGGGGGTACTGAAGTAGGGAAGGCAGGAAACAAATATTAGAGATTATGTTTTCAAGCTAGCCACAGCTTCATAACAAGCATGGGCAATTACCTGGTCTTATGAGGCATCTTCAGAAAGGCTGTATGAACTATTGCATTTCAGAACAGTCCATCATCGTGGAAAAAAGAAAAATGTATCCTCTGGACAAAGCAGACTCCTGTCATGAGAGAAGTTCTCAAACAAAGAGATACAGATGCCGGCATTTGGAAGTCAGGCCAAGGTACACTAAAACCAGTTGAGCCTAGGGGAATATGAAGGAGATATCAACAGCCTCTGCTGGGCTGATTTAGTAAATGTGCTCGTTTTCAATTTCTGTTAGTAAAGTTTTAGAGATCATTTTTGGCTATGGAGCATTTGTGATGGAGAGATTCCACGATGGCCCCCAATTTTCCCTGCCTCCTGCTTTTCATATCTTTGTGTGATCCCCTCCACTCTAGTGTAGGAGGGGCTTGTGACTTTCTTCCAACCAATAGAGTAATTGATGGGATGGCACTTCCATGATTAGGCCATATACAGTTGTGACTTCTATTAGCCTAGCACATTTTCTCCCTTCCTGATTTTGATAAAGTAAGCCACTACATTGGAGAGGTCCACATGGCAAGGAAACAAAGGTGGCCTCTTGGCTAACAGCCACAAAGGAACTGAATCCTGCCACAATGCATGCACCTAGTGTTACCAAATGGAACTTGGGCCCCCTCACCTGCTCGCAGTAAAGCCAATCTACTGACACCAAGTTGTGGTGAAGAAAAGTGCAGCATTTATTGTAAGTCACCATACATGGAGTCTGGGATAGCTAGTGCTCAAAGCACCCGAACTCCCTGATGGCTTTCAGCAAAGCATTTTTAAAGGCCAGGTGAGGGAGGGGAGTCCCAGTGTATGTGATCAGCTCATGCACAATTCTCTGATTGGTTGATGGTGAGGTAACAGGGTGGTGTCACAGGGGTTAACATCATCAATCCTTAGGCACCAGTAGATCTGGGGACTATGTGCTCAGGGTCATCACGTAGTTAACATCTTCCATTTGGTGGGAGTTTTAGCATCTGTAAAACAACTCAGGAAATGTGCATCAAATACCGTCATCTGGGTACTTCAGAGAGGAGCTGAAGTAGAAGATATGGGGGAGGGGTCTGTCCCAGGAAGGCCCCATAGGACCCTGCTCCGTTACACTAGAAGCAGATCCTTTCCACTTGAGCTTCAGATGAGACTCTAGGCCTGGCCAACACCCAGGCTTCATGATGCATAGGACCCAGCTATGCCATGCTGGATTCCTGACCTATAGACAGTGAGATAATAACTGTATATTGGTTTTTTAAATTAATTAATTAATTAATTTTATTTTTGGCTGCATTGGGTCTTCATTGCTGCCCACAGGCTTTCTCTAGTTGCAGCGAGCAGGGGCTACTCTTCTTTCCAGTGTGTGGGCTCTCATTGTGGTGGCTTCTCTTGTTGTGGAGCACGGGCTCCAGGCGCGCGGGCTTCAGTAGTTGTGGCACACAGGCTCAGTAGTTGTGACTTGCAGGCTCTAGAGCACAGGTTCAGTAGTTGTGGTGCACGGGCTTAGTTGCTCCGTGGCATGTGGGATCTTCCTGGACAAGGGCTCAAACCCATGTCCCCTGCATTGGCAGGCAGATTCTTAACCACTGTGCCATCAGGGAAATCCCAATAAGTGTATATTGTTTTAAGCTGATAAGTTGGTGGTAATATGGTTATTCAGCAACAGATAACTAATATAGCATCCTTCAAGGAGGCATGGCTAAGCGGGTTGGTTAATGGACAAGATGAGCCTCTAGTGAGTGTTAGGACGTGTTCATATAAAATAAAAAAGACCTGGAGAATGGAACAGGCTGGAGATCAAGTGCAGACGCAATGATATTTGGGCAACACGAAGGATCTTGAAATGCTACTGCCAAGTGGAAAGACATATTTAGGACACTGTAATTAGAAATGCTCAACGAACAGAAACAGACTCACAGACATATAAAACAAACTTATGGTTACCAAAGGGGAAAGGGAGTGGAGGAAGGATAAATTAGGAGTTTGGGATTAACAGATACACACTAGATAGATAAACAACAAGGTCCTACTGTTTAGCACAGGAAACTATATTCAATATCCTGTAACAACCTATAAGGGAAAAGAATATGAAAAAGTGTGTGTATATATATATATATATATATATATATATATAACCGAATCATTTTGCTGTACACTAGAAACTAACACAACATTGTAAATTAACTATACTTCAATTTAAAAAAAAAAGAAATGCTCAATGACAAGAATGTTCAATGAGAATGTGTGATTCATGTGTTAGAGCCCATTAGACACTGAAGAAGAAACATGTTTGCACCAAGCTTGGCACATAGTAAGACTTCCGCAGATGGTTTTAAGTTGCCCGTGTCCCTTTGCTATAAGGAATTGTAAGGTTACAATAATGATGCAGCTGGGCTGGGAGTTCAATGAAGCAGACAAAGATTTTGCAAAGCCCATACCCTCTAGGAGAGACGCTGAGAAAAGAGAAGTGCAGTAGTAAAAGGCAACTCTGCTTGCTACCAGTCCCAGGGGGACTCAGAAAGGAAGAGATGATGGAAGAGTCTCACTGGATGCATGGGACACAACATCACAGCCCTAAAAGATGATGTCATGATTAAAATTTTTTCTGCGTTTGATGAAGTAGTAAGATAATGCATACATGCAAGGGTGAATCTCTGGTCTCAGAAAGATATAGTATGATGGTCAGAGTCATGAGGAATATTGTTTTATTCAGGCTTTCTTTAGCCACAGAATCCAGTAGGAATAGGGATTTTGTGTGCTCAGAAGAAGGAGAGAAAGGGGACCTTTTCCACCTGTAATCCATACTTCCTACATATAGGCTGAAGCATCCTCTTCTCTTTTCTCTGCCATTTTGTGATGGTTCGATCTCTTACAAACAGTTCTGAGACTTAAGGTACAAAATAGTTGCTTTGTAGCTAAATGAGGGGTTTAAGGATTACCGTATGTGGTATCCATGGTTGATTCGGGGCTAGGGAGTGGCCCGAGGGGGAGCATTCTAAACCCCAGAATATAGTGTTTTATTCCTGCCTCCAAGACTATGGCTCGAAGAGCCTGTTTATAAAATACTGTCAAAATTATAGAGTTCCTTCTATATTTGAAAGCACTGTCTTGGGCCTTCTAGAATAATCAAAGAAATAGCTCAAAAAAAAAAAAAAGAGCTTAGCAAGCATCTGAAGCACTGAGCTAACACCATCAAAACACTTTGGGCTGGAACAGTTGGTGGGGAAATCATCCCCAGAACAATTGATTTTTCAGTGCATTCAACAACTGCCTAATAGTTACACCCATCAACTTAAGGGGGAAAATATACACTGCCATACAAACCTCTGGGTGTGCTTTACAATGGCTACAATTTCAGAGAAATGAGACCTTATTTAAAAGATGGATTCCTAAAGCTGTTGCAATGTTTGAGTAACACTAATGGGCAGGGGGGAGCTGGCTTCAGTAATAGCGCTTTATTTAAAAAAATGCAACTCAACAGCCCACATCCTGTTTCTTGTTCTATACAATTCTTGTTACCCAAGGAAGGGTGCCATGGAGAGGGAAAACTTGAAAGATCAAACACAAAGATCGAATCACAGAGCACCCCTGCAAACAGGACCCCTCCTGATACTCTCACTAGCCAGCCATCTTCTTATCCAATATTGTTTTTAAAATTTGAATAATATACAAACGTCTGCTAAAGGGAAAGAAACAAAGACTTCAAGTGTTATATTCACTTATTTCTTATTGTGTTATTTAAATATGTAGGGAGATTATGCTAGGTATAAAAATCTGCTCATAGCTATTGTTATTGTACAAATGCAAATCAAAACTTGCTTTACAAATGAAATATGAGCAAAGCTACAAAATGACAAAATACAAATTAACAATATTAATGTGATAAATAAGGTAGACGTGATAAAGGTAAACTGGTATTCACAGTGTAAATATTAATTCATTCATGCATTTGTTCATTCAGCAGATATTCGTGGAGTACATGTTATTTCCAATGGCATTCTCCTAGGGGCTGCAAATATGTCAGCGAGTAAAACAAAATTCCCTGGCTTCATGAAGCTTACATTCTAGTGGGATAAGACATAATAAACCAAATAAATGAGTGAAATACATAGTGTGTCAGATGATAATGAGCGTTAAGGAGAAAAATCTAGGGAAGGAAAAAGGAAGATTTGGGGGGAAAGGGAGTTGCGGTATAAGAAAGACCTCACAGAGAAGGTGACATTTGTATAAAAACTTGAAGAAGGTGAAAGAGTGAATATTTGGGTATTATTTGGCGGGGGGGCAGTGGTGAGTGTTCCAGACAGAGGGAATAGTGGGTACCAAGCCTGTGAGGCAGGGGCGAGCCTGCTTCTAAATGGTGCTGCTATAGGGTAGGTTCTTTTGAGTTCAGCAAACTTTTATTGATACTACCATTTGCCATATGACAACTCAGTTTTCCCACCACTTTCCCCTTTTCCAAACTACTGTGAAACCTTTGCTCTTAACTGGGTGGCTGTTAGATCATCTATCTTTCACTGGAGGCTAAAGATGTCTTCTATTACATCCACTTTATTTTTTTTTAATTATGTAATGTGATGGTTAATTTTATGTGTCAACTTGACTGGCCTAAAGGATGCCCAGATAGCTGGTAAAACATTTCTGGGTGTGTCTGTGAGAGTATTTCTGGAAGAGATTAGAATTCGACTCAGTAGACTGAATCCACCCTCACCA
Organism: Balaenoptera musculus; assembly: GCF_009873245.2. NCBI lineage: Eukaryota > Metazoa > Chordata > Mammalia > Artiodactyla > Balaenopteridae > Balaenoptera > Balaenoptera musculus. The sequence continues at coordinate 37,451,853 of NC_045806.1, read as the reverse complement.
ATGTGGGTGGGCATCATCCAATCCCCTGGGGGCCTGAATGAATCAAAAAGGCAAAGGAAGGGCAAATTCTCTCTTCTTGAGCTGGAATGTCCATCTTCCCCTGTCCTCGGACATCAGAGCTCCTGCTTCTCAAACCATCGGACTCCAGGACTTACATCAGTGGCCCTCTGGTTCTCAGGTTTTGGGGATGGGACTGAATTATACCACTGAATTCTTGGTTCTCCAGCTTGCAGACGGCAGATTGTGGGATTTCTCAGCCTCCATAACCACTTGAGCCAATTTCTATCATAAATCTCTTCTTTCTTTCTTTCTTTCTTTCTATCTATCTATCTATCTATCTATCTATCTATCTATCTATCTATCTATCTATCTATCATCTATCTATCTATCTATCTATCTATCTATCTATCTATCTATCTATCTATCTATCTATCTATCTATCTATCTATCCCCTATTGATTCTGTTTCTCTGGAGAGCCCTAATACAGGTAATGATGGTACAGTGATATTGTGTAACATCAATGCAGAGTAAACTTAATCACATGCAGGCACTGAAATACAATGACAGGGCTCAGCATTAATTGGTCAGTGGGATTATATGGATGATGCTTAATTTAATATTTTTAAATTATTATCAAAATCTAAATACTGAATTAGTAAATTTTCATAGAACATTCACAGACTTCTGACAACATGTCCATGGACCCTCTATGGTCTGAGGAATCCCACTTTAATAAACAAGGAGGGATCCCTTTGAAGCTGACCTTCTTACTGGCTGGCTTATGGCCATATGTTACACTAGTGAGTATGGAGATATGAGATTTCTTCACCTCAGCCCCTGTGATGTGGGATGGTGTTTCAACACATGGTTGGGAAATTTTCAGGGTGCATGTCTGGAAAATAAATCCAAAACAACAATCTTGGTTCTTTTTTGTTAT